>NC_088398.1:21191384-21491384 GCF_034236695.1 Oncorhynchus nerka | reverse complement strand
GGCAAGTCGGTTAGGACTTGAATGACAAGTAATTTTTCCAACAATTGTTTACAGACAGATTATTTCACTTATAATTCACTGTATCGCAATTCCAGTGGGTCAGAAGTGTACATACACCGAGTTGACTGTGCCTTTAAACAGCTTGGAAAATTCCGGAAAATTATGTTATGGCTTTAGAAGCTTCCGATAGGCTAATTGACATCATTTGAGTCAATTGGAGGTGTACCTGTGGATGCATTTCAAGGCCTACCTTCAAACTCAGTGCCTCTTTGCTTGACATCATGGTAAAAGAAATAGGCCAAGACAAAATAAAATAAAAACAGAGCTCCACAAGTCTGGTTTATCCTTGGGAGCAATTTCCCAATGCCTTAGGGCACCATGTTCATCTAAACAAATAATAGTACGCAAGTATAAACACCATGGGACGACGCAGCAGGCATACCGCTCAGGAAGGAGATGCGTTCTGTCTCCTAAAGATTAACTGTTTGGCCATAATGACCATTATGTTTGGAGGGAAAAGGAGGCTTGCAAGCTGAAGAACACCACCCCAACCGTGAAGCACGGGGGTGGCAGCATCATGTTGTGGGGGTGCTTTGCTACAGGCGGGACTGGTGCACTTCACAAAATAGACGGCATCATGCGGGTGGAAAATTATGTGAATATATTTAAATCAACATCAGTCAGGAAGTTAAAGCTTGGTCCCAAATGGGTCTTCCAAGTATACAATGACCCCAAGTATACATCCAAAGTTGTGGCAACATGGCTTGAGGACAAAAGTCAAGGTATTGGAGTGGCCATCACAAAGAACTGACCTCAAACCTATAGAAAATTTGTGGGCAGAACTGCGTGTGTGAGCAAGGAGGCCTACAAACCTGACTCAGTTACACCAGCTCTGTCAGGAGGAATGGGCCAAAATTCACCCAACTCATTGTAGGAAGCTTGTGGAAGGCTACCCAAAACGTTTGTCCCAAGTTAAACAATTTAAAATGGAATGCTACAAAATACTAAATTGGGTGTATGTAAACTTCTGACCCACTGGGAATGTGATGAAAGAAATCAAATCTGAAATACAGCCCAACACCGTGCAGGACGTTTTTCATTTGCCAGAGAACACAAAGATTGGCAAATTCGCCACTTGCGCCCTGTGCCCTTCACAGATGAAAGCCGGTTCACACTGAGCACATGTGACAGATGTCACAGAGTCTGGAGACGCCGTGGAGAATGTTCTGCTGCCTGCAACATCCTCCAGCATGACCGGTTTGGCGGTGGGTCAGTCATGGTGTAGGGTGGCATTTCTTTGGGGGGCCGCACAGCCCTCCATGTGCTCGCCAGAGGTAGCCTGACTGCCATTAGGTACCGAGATGAGATCCTCAGACTCCTTGTGAGACCATATGCTGGTGCGGTTGGCCCTGGGTTCCTCCTAATGAAAGACAATGCTAGACCTCATGTGGCTGGAGTGTGTCAGCAGTTCCTGCAAGAGGAAGGCATTGATGCTATGGACTGGCCCGCCCGTTCCCCAGACCTGAATCCAATTGAGCACATCTGGGACATCATGTCTCGCTCCATCCACCAACGCCACGTTGCACCACAGACTGTCCAGGAGTTGGCGGATGCTTTATTCCAGGTCTGGGAGGAGATCCCTCAGGAGACCATCCGCCACCTCATCAGGAGCATGCCCATGCGTTGTAGGGAGGTAATACAGGCACGTGGAGGCCACACACACTACTGAGCCTCATTTTGACTTGTTTTAAGGACATTACATCAAAGTTGGATCAGCCTGTAGTGTGGTTTTCCACTTTAATTTTGAGTGTGACTCCAAATCCAGACCTCCATGGGTTGATAAATTTGATTTCCATTGATAATGTGTGATTTTGTTGTCAGCACATTCAACTATGTAAAGAAAAAAGTATTTAATAAGAATATTTCATTCATTTAGATCTAGGATGTGTTATTTTAGTGTTCCCTTTATTTTGTGAGCAGTGTACATCCACAGGTACACCTCCAATTAACTCAAATGATGTCAATTAGCCTATCAGAAGCTTCTAACTCCATAATATAATTTACTCCAATTTTCCCGGCTGTTTAAAGGCACAGTCAACTTAGCATATGTAAACTTCTGACCCACTGGATTTGTGATACAGTGAAATATAAGTGAAATAATCTGTCTGTAAACAATTGCTGAAAAATGACTTGTGTCATGCAAAGTAGATGTCCTAACAGACTTGCCAAAACTATAGTTTGTTGACAAGAAATTTGTAGAGTGTATGTAAACCTAAGTGTATGTAAACTTCCGACTTCAACTGTAGGTTGTAATATTGCTTTTTATCTGGCTTCCCCAGTGATTATACCCACGCACCACTACTGCGGTCTCCCCTAAAAACGTACTACTGCTCCTCTGATGAAAAACGGACCTATGACCAAGTAGCTTGGCATGACAATGGGTTGGCCTTCAAACTTTCTATTTACCAACACATATTTTCCGGCTTTTCACTGACAGCATACTAGGCCTAGCTTCTTTCATTTTAACAGAGGCAAAATATTGCCGCAGTGCTTAGTTCCTAACATTATTGCAGCCATTTATATAGCATGGTGAAATATTAATTACAAAAAACAAGATGCACAGAGCATGTGTGACAATTATGTATGCCTACCTGCATCCGATGGCCGATTACTGAAATAGCAATCATAATATAGCCTTCCCAATGATAAGTAATTATAGGATTAATGACGCATTGCTCCCGCAATCCATTTGCTCCATGTTCACTTCATAGCTTTTAGGGCTGACCCCATTAAGTCGACTGGTCCAATGTTTGGTCGATAGGCTGTTGGTCGACCAATATTTATTTTTACTCAAGCAGTGGAAAATATTTCTTTTAAATATGTATGGTACACGAGGCACCAGTCTGATTCACGCCTGTCTGAGTGGACTAATCCATTGCAGAGGCCGCAGGGATGGCACACCAGTAGTACATTTACCATTAATTCCCACTATTTTTAATCTACAATGTTTGTTTGGTTAAGGTCATTTCTGTTAATGCATTCAATATATTATTACTACAGTCTCACCATTGTCCTTGTAGGAGTGGACACATTGTTTGCAGAGCACACAACCTAGGCTACACTGATTTATTTAATTCCATTTACAAGTTGTCAATTTATTCATTGTCTTTTGTTTGTACTGTAGCGCTCCTGTCAATCTTGACTGCGGACACACACCTGATTATGCATAGAAGTAAGCCTATAGGATACCTGGCCTGCACACAAATGCAGGCCTATAAAATGTGCCCCTTTGGGGATCTAATACTAATTCTCAAAGTAATTTTTTCTTCTCCTCAAACGGCAAGTAAACAAAGTCTGTTTTTACATCCATTGAGAATGACAATAGTTCCTCACTGTAGCTTATTTGAACATTCTTTCCAGCTCTATCCCTTTAGATAAACACTCAGAAAGGGGAAAAAAAATGTCATGCCCTGATCCTGTGGAAATATCAAAGTAGGCCTACCTGATTACTTCTTATCCCACAAATATCCTACAGCTGTGTCTCTCTCCGGAGCTCACTGGCACAGGAAACTGAGGGCCCAGAATATTTTAATAGTTGACAATGTTTCAAGTTCCTTGCAGACAGGCCATGCTTAGCCAAGGACAGGATATTTATTTTTATCAGGATAATATCTACCTGCGGACTGCAATGTTTATTTGTTGGCTTTATGTACGCCATTTTTACATATCGGCAATGGCAATAGAAGTTAAAAGTTTTCAAATGTAATCTTCATTCAAGTAGAAGAGGGTCAGAACAGGTTTTTATTATTCTGGTTAGGCTATATTAAACTCTGGCTCCATCTTTAGTAAATTTGTGTGTCTTCATTTAAAAAATTGCAGTGCTTAAAGCATCAGACAAACGCAGTAGCCTACATATAGTTGATTTTATTCAAACATAGGGTGTGTCTATATATGGAAAGAACAGACGACTCTCGGTCGACCAAGATTTTTTTGTAGTCGGGGACAGCCCTAATAACTTTGCACATTTTAAATCATGAGCCAGTCTGTTGCTAATTGATTTAATTTGAATAGTAGCTAGGGATGGGCACGGTTATTCAAATATCTGAAACGGTTAGTATTTGAATACTTGTGTATTTTTTTAGGCCTAATTTAATTAGGAATGAAAATACCTTGTCTTAAGTAAATTATCCATGTGACATTGTTACATACTAGGATGACATTTGAAATTCCTAAATGTAATAAAACAAATGTTTAAATGTACTTTATGACCTGTGTCCCATAATTTAAAAAATATATATTTTAAAAAGACATGCATACACTGGTAGCCAGCTATGCCGGTATCCTAAACACATTTCACAAATAGCTTTTAGATTTTGTCAGCCTATCAAAACTGCTGTACAGTCCAAGATTCCATGTGTAGCAAGGGAAGTGAGAGATCTCTATAATCAATGCAAACTGGAATAACAATTACAGAATTAAACGTTAGCTAAATGAGAATGAGCGAGCTACAACAAACAACCAACAGGTATGCTGTTTAATCTGAATTATGTTAATTGTTTTCAAGGACAGGGGAGCGCAGCATATTGTAGCCTCAATTACCTAGATAGCTAGCTGGCTAACTTTGCTAGCTGAGAAATCTTCTCTACATTGATTTGATGCAGTCAAGTAGGATTGAGCAATATGGCCAAAATATCATACCACGGTATAAAAAAAATTAAAAGACGGTAACATGATATTTTATGTATGTCCATCATCCATTCCGTATGATATGTTACAAATTTGTTGTGGCTAACGTTAGTTAAGTGGCTAGGGGCTAGATTTAGGGGTCAAGGTTAGAGCTAGGAGTTAGGTTAGGGTTAGCTAAAATGGTTAAGGTTAGGGAAAGGGTTAGATAACATGCTGCTAAGAAGTAACAACGCTGTTAATTAGCAAAAATTGTCCTTGAGATTCACACACAACCTTTGGGTTGCTAGATGTTAGGAGTCAAGGTTAGGAGTTAGGTTAGGGTTAGCTAAGAGTTTTAAGGTTAGAAGGAGGGTTCACTAACATGCTAAGTAGTTGCAAAGTAGCTAAAAAGTAGTTGCAAAATAGCACATTTTGCTAAAATGCTAAACATGTCCATGATGAGATTCGAACACACAACCTTTGCGTTGCAAGACGTTATACACCCACCCTGACCATGCAAACCCTCCTTTTTGTTTTTGCCTCAAGTAATCTTCCATCTTATGTAACCATAGCAAACGTAACATATCATTCCAATTTCAGTGTCCAGGATGGATTTACGCTTACCATGTTATATCTAGTCTATGAGAACAGTGACATTTCACATTCAACAGGGTTTGGTTAGCGCTAGGGTCCAAGAAAGATCAGGCATCATAAACTGTTGTAGGCTGGTGTCATGTAAACTACTCAATATCAACAAATAACCCTGATCTTGAGAAAAGGGAAGGAAAAAAATTGCTGCAAGGGATTCCTAAGCTAACTAAGTAGAAGTATAAGGCTCCCCTTGAAATATGGAGCATCTGAATTGAAAGAGAACATATTGCTTCTCCAATTCTGCCTGGACCAGAAGAGAAGATTGATTTATTTGCAGTAGACAGCTGGAAAAAAAATCCTAGGCCTACTTTTTGCTTGGATGATCACTAAAATCAGGGACATGCTCTGAGCTGTGGTTTTGGCAACAAGATACAGAAGATAATTGATAGCCATCAAACAATGAAGGGACCTCTGTGAAAAAATGATTTAGCCACAGGTTCATTCAAAAATCTGTAATTTCCAGTGGTTGGTCAAAACTGAACAGAATTTTAAAAACTGTTAGGCCAAAGCTACATTATCATTCACATGTGTAGGCCGTCATTGTAAATAAGAATTTGTTCTTAACGGACATGACTAGTTAAATCTCACCTCAAGCAGTATGATACAGTGGTTTTAATTGTGCGCGTCTACTTATGATTATATTTTGAGCACATACTGTGACCTGACCCAAGCTAGGCCTATCTCACACTCAGCAATACCACAAATTTGGAAGCCAAGTTTCAGCCCACTGTGTGTGTGTGTGTGTGTGTTAATTTGAGAAAGTGTTATTTTAAGTCCCAAACACAAGTTGTTTTTTTGGGTTATCTGTACTTCACTATTTATATTCTTGAAGTCTTTTTACTTTTACTTCACTACATTCCTAGAGAAAAGAATGTACTTTTTACTCCATACATGTCTCCCGACACCCAAGAGTAAATTGAATGGCTAGCAGTACAGGAAAATTGTCAAATTCATGCACTTATCAAGAGAACATCCCTGGTCATCCCCATTGCCTCTGATCTGGCAGACTCAGTGTTGGAGTGTGCCCCTGGCTATCCTTAAATAATTGTAAAAACATAAATTAAAATACAAATACAAATTTAAAACCCAATTGTGCTGTCTGGTTTGCTTAATATAGGGAATTTGAAATTACTTACTAGGTATATTTCAGCAATTACATTTACTTTTGATACAAGTATATTTCAAACCAAATACTTTGACTTTTACTCAAGCAGTATTTTCATTGGGGGACTTTCACTTGAGTAGTTTTCTTTAGAGATATCTTTACCTTTACTCAAGTATGACAATTGGGTATTCTTCCACCACTGCCGACCACATCCTCTCATCACTGCAGAAAAACTATTCTGCTTTAGTAGGTAAATAGCTTATTATATTACTCAGGGGTTGGAACCATTTTCAAAGAACATGAAGAAAAGAACAAACCATTTTAAGGAATGGAAACAAAAGTGATATCTAGTGTTCGAGAACAGAACCAGTTGTTTTTCTTCGTTCCAGAAATATTACACATTTCTAGTGCATCATTCTGTAATAATTCATGTAATATCCTAAACACATTCCAATCCACTTCATGTCAAGCCCCCTCCATCCCCACATCACAGGAGGCATAATAATGGCCGGAACGAAGCAAATGGAATATCAAACACATGGAAACCATACGTTTGATGTATTTGATACCATTCCACTCCAGCCATTACCACAAGCCTGCACTTATCTGACCAATCAAACATGTAAACAAATATCTTACCCGTTCCACAGAAAGCTGCTCTCTCTGAAAATTGGTGGAGTAAATGTAAAAACCATGTTGATTTCAAAGGTTAAAAAATTAAGGAAAACGTTCAATGGGGATTTGCGCTCCATAATACAGTTGAAAATCAGTGTTCATGTTATGAGTGTGGACAGAAAGTGAAAGTGCCCGTCTTCTCATTGGAAGTGCTTAGATCTTTCATATAAATTCAATCTTGAAGGCTGTGCACAATTAATTATACAGTGAACAAAAAATAAACACAACATGTAAAGTTTTGGTCCCATGTTTCAGGAGCTGAAAAGATCCCAGAAATGTTCCATACACACAAAAATATTATTTAGCCCAAATTGGGCACACATTTATTTACATCCCTGTTGGTGAGCATTTCTCCTTTGCCAAGATAATCAAGTCACCTGACAGGTGTTGCTGTTTAATCAGCTTCTTGATATGCATGATCATTACACATAAATACAGTGACGAGATCCTGAGGCCCATTGTCGTGCCAAGGCCATGCTAGGCAAAGCTCCGCCTTATCTCAGCTCACTGGTCACGATGGCAACACCCATCCGTAGCACGCGCTCCAGCAGGTGTATCTCATTGAGCATCCCCAAAGCCAACACCTCATTCGGCCGCCTTTCGTTCCAGTACTCTGCTGCCTGTGACTGGAACGATTTGCAAAAATCGCTGAAGTTGGAGACTTTTATCTCCCTCACCAACTTCAAACATCAGCTATCTGAGCAGCTAACCGATCGCTGCAGCTGTACATAATCTATTGGTAAATAGCCCACCCATTCTCACCTACCTCATCCCCACAGTTTTTATTTATTTACCTTTCTGCTCTTTTGCACACAAATATCTCTACCTGTACATGATCATCTGATCATTTATCACTCGTGTTAATCTGCAATATTGTAATTATTCGCCTACCTCCTCATGCCTTTTGCACACATTGTATATAGACTCCCCTTTTTTTTCTCTACTGTGTTATTGACTTGTTAATTGTTTACTCCATGTGTAACTCTGTGTTGTCTGTTCACTCTGCTATGCTTTATCTTGGCCAGGTCGTAGTTGCAAATGAGAACCTGTTCTCAACTAGCCTACCTGGTTAAATAAAGGTGATTTTAAAAAAATAAAAAATTATAATAATTCATTCGCCGCCATCATCTCATTGCTCAGCATGATGATGCACAGCCCCATGTTGCAAGGATCTGTACATAATTCCTGGAAGCTGAAAATGTCCCAGTTCTTCCATGGCCTGTATACTCACCAGACATGTCACCCATTGAGCATTTTTGGGATGCACTGGATTGCCGTGTAGGACAGCGTGTTCCAGTTCCGGCCAATATCCAGCAACTTCGCACAGCCATTGATGAGTGGGACAACATTCCACAGGGCACAATCAACACCCTGATCAACTCTGTGCGAAGGAGATGTGTCACGCTGCATGAGGCAAATGGTGGTCACACCAGATACTGACTGGTTTTCTGATCCACACCACAAGGTGGAAGTGGAGAGGAGAGGTGTAATATGGCAGCACAGGTCTAAGACCTCCAGCAGAACCCACTGCTACTAATGGGAGCTGTCCATTTTAGCTCTGGTCTGACAGGGCCAGCATGATTAGCCTGGAAATTTGCCCAACGCTGATTTGCATATGGACCAGTGTTGTATTATACCAACTTGTCAAGGCTTGCAAAGAAGGCTGTTATTGTGTAGTCTTACAGTCCCTTATTGCGTTTTGGACATTGGTGGTAAGCCACGTGATAATTTTCGACTACCTTCGGACCAGTCAGTACTAACACGACGTGTGCATTAAGCTTTGTTCAATAGCAATGAGAGGTTTGTCAACACAGAAGGTTTCCCTAGACCAACCAAGAGCTTGGTGAGTGAAAGTATGTGCAGCAAATATTTTTTGGGGGGGTAAATACAGAATTCTCTGCTCTCCAATACCTTTCAATAGACATAATTGAACTATTAATTTGTAGTTTTTTTTAACCTTGAGTCACAGGAGTGGACATCAGATTAAATAAATAGTTCTTCACAGCTGGGAAGTGAGACAGGTCCTTGTGTGGTGAGAGATCACTTGGAAATTTACAAGGCAGAAATGTCAATGTTACCTTCATCAATCTCCAGGCAGAGAGAGAGTCAAGGTTCAACACTTTCAATGTGCCAAAAAAGTGCTGCCCACAAAACCTGGCTTGAAAAAGAGCTTAACTGGAAAGAACCATGTTCATTGCAGGCAAATTAACAATACCACAATGAAAAGGCTCACAATGAATAACATAGTTGATTGAGATTTTGGACAATAACAAGTGCGAGCCTCATCTACAAGTAGGACCAGAATTAGCTGATCAAAAGATATTGATGCAACTTCAGTCACAGTGGGGACTATCCATTCATAAGGCTACACAGTTGACTTGCAGATATGATAAGAAGGCTAGAGCAGGGACGAGCAACTCCAGTCCTAAGTGGTTGTCTCACCTTTCCCCCCCAATCCCTAGCAAACACATCTGATTAAACTAATTGCAGTCAAACTAAAAGATCACTCGTTGATTATTGGAGTCAGTGTTAGCTGGGGCAAAAACATGACACCAATCAAGCCACAAAGGACTGGAGTTGCCCATCCCTGGGCTAGAGTGTAAGCCATAAGCAGCTTAAAATCAAAAGATGCAAAGAAATAAGGGATAGACCTACATAAGCTGTTTCCATTAACTTGTCCAGTGATTTTATTGTTGTTGACATTTAGAAAGTTTGCATAGAAATTGCAACAACTGCCTATGTTTCTACTTGTGACAAAAACAGCAGGCCGTAATGATGTCACCCCCCTGCCTCCAAACATTTTTAACATTCGCAAAAACCGTGTGCCGAATAAAACAATTAAAGTGTTTGAACTGTTTCCAAAATCCATTTAGGTAAATTGTGCATTAATAAATGTGACAGCCTTCCCACCTACAGTATGTTTCATGTCTCAGGTAGCCCGCAAAGGCCAGCATGGATAGAATGCAAGAATTTACTCATATTTGCCATATTCTAATCATTCTCATGTGCCAACGTATCGCCATGGTCTGTGCCATTGTGCAGCTTGCACTCCTGTAGAGCTGAAATAATTGGGTTGTGAAACTTGCATCCAGCCAACCAGAAAAGCAAGGCGAAACAATTCAGGCATTCTTGAAAGTCAAGACAATCCTTGTTCTGCAAAGAAACATTTTTATTTTTGCAAGCAGTAGACATTTAGAATTAAAATGTGTAGTGGAGCTTTATAGTTGTGTGACATGTGCCCAGAGTACCTTAAATTATTCGGCAATAATTTATTCTGAAAAACTGTTTCCATCATAATTCCTCACAATAAAGAAAGTTTGACAAAAGACAAATCCACACATTGAATGGATAAAAAATGTTGTCGATCTTTAGAACATTTCTTCAATAGCTGCTGTTTCTATTACACGTTGCAATGTGTTTTTGTTGCGACATTGCTTTAATTGAATAAACCTGGATCAATGGAAACCTGCCTAATGAGCAGCAATAAGCTAAATACAAAAATGCTGTGAGTTTAGCAATGTAATAGCCTCAGGCTACACTTGAATGCAATTTGTAGGCCTATTTAGGGATTTGTAGCCCTCACTTTCAGGGAAAACAAGTCAAACGAACAACCTTGCAACACAGTCAATATGAGGAAATAAGTGAATGCATCATTTCCTTCATGAGGCCATCTGTTGTCTAATATAGAGGCCAACTGACAACGCTATTTTAATGAAGACAACGGAATACAAAGCTGAGAAGTCTTAATGAGGAAAATCCTTGTCTCGTGATGAACTGCTTACAAAACCAATGTGTTCAGACAACAATGGCACCAATTTCATTTGGAAACTGTTCTTAACCACAGGAATTGGTCCTGACTTTCCCAAATGTGGAATGGCAACATATGGTAAACGTCAAGCACTCAAGATTGTTGTTTAAAAGATGTCGCAAACGGATCACTTTGGTCTCCAAATTCAGTTCATGCAAAGCATTCAAGCAATGTTTTCCAACAGGACGCATTTGTAAGAACGGCTGTAACCTAGACATTGTTGTCCCATACTCCCTGTGTCTTCATATTAAGGTTTCATCTTCAATTTCATAAATGAGTTAGTGAGGACTTGGCCTAGGATATTTTTAAACAATAGTATTCAATCTGATAATGGAGGTGTATCCCCTCCTAGTAGTCGCCTATCCAGAATTCAGCTAAATATCTCAGATATTTACCATGAGCTGACAACACAGAAGTTAATTAATTTGCTCTGAATGGTGAATTGACACTTGCGATGAAATTCAGACAAGACCTATACTTTAACCTGACTGTTTGCATTGTCACTGTGTGAACAGTGTTTTTTGGGATTGCAAGTGGTCGTATGGTCGAGGTTGCTGAACCAATGTGCATAACATGTACACTTCGTGGAAGATCAAAGTCTAAGGATGCATCCACTATGCTAACCATCTAGCCAACCATGCATCCCTCTTCGCGTTTTCAAATCCGTATTACAAATATGATTTACCTTTATAATGCTGCTCCTGCGTGGTATTCCAGATTTGGAATCCAATCCGACAGAGGAGTTGTTGGCTGTTTCAAGCCCTGGGCTGTCAGGTAACGTTTCTGATCCAACCATGTTTGCCGGTATCCCACAGTCCCCATTGAAGACCGATACTTCGCACTGCGTCTTCCCGTCTGTTTGATCACAGGGCAAAGCCACAGAATCCCCAGTATTCGATGGAGATGAGCCGTCGTTCTCTCCAAACTCCGCCATAGGCACTCCACGCACACAGAAAGACCAAGCGTAGCTGTCAACCTGCAATGTAGGTGTTTCACTTGCAACGCTGTTGTATTTATCCAATGTCCTGGCTTGCTAGCTACCTCGTTATAACATCTGCACAAAAACGTTCCGTATCATCTTTCGGTCCATATTTGACTCGTACCTAATGTGCTCCAAGGATTGTGCTCTGTAAAACAAAACACATCAACAATAGACACTGAATATCAATAGATTCAACGGTTCAATGCTAGACATTATCATCTGAAATTGCATGCACACAAGATGTCTAATAAATGTGACTTTGAATAGTAACTGACTAACGTTAGCTAATTACATGCAAATAGTGCAATTGCATTCAATGGAATTTTCAATTGGCAAAGCTGTCGGTATAACATTGCAAAATTATGTTTCATAATGGATGCATTAGCTAGCGTTAGCTACATCGTCTCATTTGAAATTGTCTGGTTAAGGCATTCGATAGTTAGCAGCCTAGCTAAGCTTCGTTAGACAACAAGTTAGCCATATTTACAATCGTCACGGATAGACGTGGCTGGTTTGTTAGCTGCTGTGTATATCTAGACTAGAGCTAATTTAGTTATCGCTAGTTAACGTAGTCAGACATCCGTACTCTGCCATGATACGTGAACTGACAAATTAGCCCACATTTCATAAACTTGCCAATAGTTAGCTAACATTAACTAACCTGGCAAGCGAATACTAGAGCCAAATATGTTCTAACTAACCCTCTCGTATCTGTTCTACAGCCACCCATGCAACATAATGTCGTGTTATCACACTTGCCTTGCTTGATAAAGTCTTGTAGAAAGAGAACAAAGTTCCATTCTGCTGTGCTATCCAGCTGCAACGACAAGACTACTGTTCAGTCCCTGCACCACCAGTTGCTGCATTAGCTAGCTTGCAATGTAGCTAGCTTGTTAACAAGTAGTCACCGACTAAACCCAACGGTCAATACATTTGCTATCTAAATCAAATGTATCTAGCGAGCTAACCGTTTAGAAAAATTCGAAAAGTGAACGAATTACTTGTAACGACAACGAACCTTCTTTCAATCAAACTTTGCTCATAAAAAAAAGGTAATCGATCAATCCGGTTCTCTATAATTACACTAGATGACTGATGAGGGCACTGTTTTGATGCCACCGCCCCTACGTCCTGGCACGCACCCAACACAGTAAAAACAAAATAATTTTGGAAGCTATACAAATGCAATTATTCATGTCTAAACCATTTTTTCCCACGTTTATTCTATTACAGACACCTTCATACATACTTTAAATATATATTATGTGAGTTAAACATACTTTTTATATATATATATATTTTAATGTATTTAAAGTATGATTTTTGAAAGTATTAATGTTACTGTCCCCACTACAACAACAAATACTTATGCATGTAATTTTGTCCTTGACATGTTTAACTGAAATACTGTATAATTCCATTCATTCCTATGGCGGACTCCGTATTCTGGGGAGTGCCAATATGGTCGACCGGTATTTTCTAAGTCCCTCATTGGCCAATACGTAGGATATACAATCCAGGGTTTATTTTTCGTGCATTCGGAAAGTATTGAGATCCTTTCCATTTTTCCATATTTTGTAACGTTACAGCCTTATTTAAAAAAAAAAATAATAATAATAATTCCCTCATCAATCTACACACAGTACCCCATAATGACACATTAAAACATGTTTGTCGGAATGTGTGCAAATGTATTAAAAACAAACAACAGAAATACCTTATTTATATAAGTATTCAGACCCTTTGCTATGAGACTCGAAATTGAGCTCAGGTGCATCCTGTTTCCGTTGATCATCCTTGAGATGTTTCTACAACTTGATTGGAGTCGACCTGTGTTAAATTCAATTGATTGGACATGATTTGGAAAGACACACAACTCTCTATATAAGGTCTCACAATTGACAGTGCATTTCAGAGCAAAAACCAAACCATGACGACAAAGGAATTGGCCGTAGAGCTCCGAGACAGGGTGGTGTCGATGCACGTATCTGGGGAAGGGTACCAAAAAATGTCTGCAGCATTGAAGGTCCCCAAGAATACAGTGGCCTCCATCAATCTGAAATGTAAGAAGTTTGGAACCAAAAAGACTCTTCCTAGAGCTGGCTGCCCGGCCAAACTGAGAAGGGCCTAGGTCAGGGAGGTGAACAAGAACCCGATGGTCACTCTAGCAGAGCTCGAGAGTTCTTCTGTGGAGATGGGACAACCTTCCAGAAGGACAACCATTTCTGCAGCACTCCACCTTTATCGTAGAGTGGTCAGACAGAACTCCCTGCTCAGTAGACAGAAGTCCCTGCTCAGTAGACAGAAGTCCCTGCTCAGTAAAAGGCACATGACAGCCCGCTTGGAGTTTGGCAAAAGGAACCTAAAGAACTCTCAGACCATGAGAAATAACATTATCTGGTCTGACCATCATAGCCCCTGTGCCCAATAAAACTAAGGTAACCTGCCTAAATGACTACCGACCCGTAGCACTCACGTCTGTAGCCATGAAGTGCTTTGAAAGGCTAGTCACGGCTCACATCAACAACATTATCCCAGAAACCCTAGACCAACTCCATTTTGCATACTGCCCCAACAGATCCACAGATGCAATCTCTATTGCACTCCACACTGCTCTTTCACACCTGGACAAATTGAAGACCTATGTGAGAATGCTATTCATTGACTACATCTCAGCGTTCAACGCCATTGTGCCCTCATAACTCATCACTAAGCTAAGGACCCTGGGACTAAACCTCCCTCTGCAACTGGATCCTGGACTTCCTGACGGGCCGCCCCAGGTGGTAAGGGTAGATAATAACACATCCGTCACGCTGATCCTCAACACGGAGGCCCCTCAGGGGTGCGTGCTCAGTCCTCTCTTGTACTTTCTGTTCACTCATGACTGTGTGGCCAGGCACGACTCCAACACCATTATTAAGTTTGTCGATGACACAACAGTGGCCTGATCACCGACAATGACGAGACAGCCTATAAGGAGGAGGTCAGAGACCTGGCCGTGGGGTGCCAGGACAACAACCTCGAGAGCATGCTGACTGGTTGCATCACTGCCTGGTATGGCAAATGCTCGGCCTCCGACCGCAAGGCACTACAGAGGGTAGTGTGTACGGCCCGGTACATCACTGGGGTTAAGCTTCCTGCCATGCAGGACCTCTATACCAGGCGGTATCAGAGGAAGGCCCTAAAATTTGTCAAAGGCTCCAGCCACACTTGTCATAGGTTGTTCTCTCTGCTACTGCACGGCAAGCGGTACTGGAGCTCTAAGTCTAGGTCAAAGATGCTTCTAAACAGCTTCTACCCCCAAGCCTTAAGACTCCTGAACATCTAATCAAATGGCTGTCTGAAAACACAACCATTGCGGGATCTACGAGTGATGAATTTCCGGCCAAGGCTGGTCCATTTAAAACTCCTTCTTTCCTCCCTCGCCCTTTGCCCTTCAAGTGTATACTCGTCAGACGTCATGATACGTCATCAGAAGTGTCCACTTAATTTGAGGGCTGAGGGGATAGGGTGTGTCTTTTAAGTGTTTGGATCGCAGTCAGTGTTTCTTCCGACACAGTGGTGCGGCTGGCTTCCGGGTTAAGCAAGCAGTATGTCAAGAAGCAGTGCCGCTTGGCAGGGTCGTGTTTCGGAGGACGCAAGGCTCCCGACCTTCACCTCTCCCAAGTCCGTACCTTGGCTGCATTCCAAACACTTAAAAGACACACCCCATCCCCTCAGCCCTCAAATTAAGTGGACACTTCTGATGATGTATCATGACGTCTGACGAGTATACACTTTCAGGGCAAGGGGCAAGGGAGGAAGGAATGATTTTTAAATGGGCCACCCTTGCCCGGAAATTCGTCACTCATTCATCCCGCGATTGTGTTTTCAGCCATCGGTAGCTTGTGGGTGCTTTATATGCGCTACAGTCAATTATGAGTGCATGTCTACTTATATTAACTATGTAATTATTCATATACGCCTCCTGTACGATAGCTTGCAAATTAATTAGCTAACAAACGTTAGCCTGCCTTGATACTTCTGCCAAGCTACTTTCCAAAAGCTAACCAAACAAAAACATCATTACTTTTATGAGACGTGTTTGTGCATTAGTAGCACAATTTCTAACTTATTTACTTTTTTTTTTACTTACACTTGTATATTGACTTCATATTGACATTGAGGTTTTAAGTTTTGCTGCACTTTTCTTAGTGGATGAACAATCGTCACGAATTGAATTATGTGGCGTTCCAGGCCCCGAAGTGAATATAATTGAAAAACGAGGGCTGAGGGGCTAACGTTGCAAACTTCCCTTGCTTGGCTAATCATTTGGACCGACGACAAATATTGCCACGGGGATTCTCCCAAGGGCATAAGTGGACGAGGGTGTGTCTTTTATGAGCCCTTGTCCCAAGGTACTCTGTACCGGAGTTGCAGCGATGGGACAAAACTGTAACTACCAATTGGATATCACAAATTTGGGGAGAAAAAGGTGTAATATACTGTATATATGTCAATGCTTCAACTTAAAAACAACTCCAAGTGTATTTTGAATTAATATACTAAACTACAATTTAAAGCGTTTCAAATTGAAGTACAGTTTTAATGAGTGTGTTTAAATTTAAAGATAGTGAACATATACTGTAGTATACTTCACTGAAAAACAATTAATTTAAAGTACACTTCTAATAAGTGTATTGAATGTTGAGGATAGTATATTTATAGTATATTAAAAGCTTTACAAATCTAGTAATTTAAAGTACACTTTTAATAAGTGTGTTAGTGTAATGATATTATATTTATAGTATACTTAAGATAAGAAAAATACATCTCGTATTTGAAGTATATTATTACAAAATGTTGTATATTTAAGTATACTTGTGATATATAAAAATATTACACATTTTTCGCTTGGGATGTTAATCAGAGAATATTTCAGTGCTCTTGGATTTAATTCAAGATGCTGGAGTGTGTCAATCCAAATGATTTCCTGGGTAAAAATATAGCATTTTACGGTCTGAAAAATGTCCATCTGAGACGTTATCAATATGCTGCATTTATGTCAATTGTCAACAGATCATAACTTGTAGAAGACTATATGTTTCTTCAATAGCATAGCCTATCCAGTTATTGAAACAGATAACAGTATAATTCATTGTTTTTCTTGTAGCAGCTATTATTCTCTTTAGCTATTCAAAAATGATCCTTACAGTTTACGTTCTAATATTTGAGTCAAAGTTAATCATGCCTGAGTTTATGTGCAGGAGGGTATGCATTGCTGAAGTTTTTATAGCCTACACATGAGACATGAACATAAACAGTTATATTGAACCTTTTTTGAATCAAATTCTAGACAATAAATATACTGCAGAATACCTTACCTCTATATCAGTGTGCCAGTTCCACCTTGTGTTGCCTTCTCAGGGTTCTTATTAGAAGTCATGTGTCTTTTTTCTGATAAAGGATCAGTTCACAGAAATCAATGTTGTAAGGGACAGGAGAAGGGGCCGGTGTACACTAACTGTTCAAAAGCACTTTTTTTTTTGTCCATTAAAATAACATCCAGGATGCTGGCCTTCTAGGCAGAGTTCCTCTTTCCAGTGTCTGTGTTCTTTTGCCCATCTTAATCTTTTATTTATATTGGCCAGTCTGAGAGATCGCTTTCTCTTTGCAACTCTGCCTAGAAGGCCAGCATCCCGGAGTCGCCTCTTCACTGTTGACGTTGAGACTGGTGTTTTGCGAGTACTATTTAATGAAGCTGCCAGTTGAGGATTTGTGAGGCATCTGTTTCTCAAACTAGACACACTAATGTACTTGTCCTCTTGCTCAGTTGTGCACCGGAGCCTCCCACTCCTCTTTCTATTCTGGTTAAAGCCAGTTTGCGCTGTTCTGTGAAGGGAGTAGTACACAGCATTGTAAGAGATCTTCAGTTTCTTGGCAATTTCTCGCATGGAATAGCCTTCATTTCTCAGAACAAGTATAGACTGACGAGTTTCATAGTCTAATAGACTGACGAGTTTCATAGTCTAAAGAAGGCTTGTTTTATTGCTTCTTTAATCAGGATGGCAGTTTTCAGCTGTGCTAACATAATTGCAAAAGGGTTTTCTAATTATCAATTTGCCTTTTAAAATGCTAAACTTGGATTAGCTAACACAACGTGCCATTGGAACACAAGAGTGATGGTTGCTGATAATGGGCCTCTGTACTCTTATGTAGATATTCCATTAAAAATCAGCAATTTCCAGCTACAATAGTCATTTACAACATTAACAGTATCTGCACTGTATTTCTGATCAATTTTATGTTATTTTAATGGACAAAAACATGTGCTTTTCTTTCAAAAACAAAGACATTTCTAAGTGACCCCAAACTTTTGAACGGCAGTGTATATCAAGCCTGCAGACGGTCATGTTATTCTGATACAGAATTTACTGTTGTACAACAGAGGCATCTGGTGGTGACGCTGACTATCTGATAGTGAGTTGTAAAACCATTAACACAGAGTCCATGAATTAATCTTCATGATCATTTAATGTGATTAAGGAAAATAATAAGGGTTATATATTTCTGTCATGTGCAAACATTTAATGTTGATAGAGCACATGGTGAGCAGCATGAATCAACTTAAAGTTAAATGTGTTGAGGTATTGCAGTTCTGTATAACCATATTACTGTGTGGTTAATTAGCTAAATGATCGACATGTTCACTGTTACTGTAACTGATGGAAATATTGCTTCTCAAAATGTAGAGGATATTCTTATTCAACGTCCATGCAAATCAAAAATGGATTTTCTTTGGTGAAATGGGTATGAAGACATTGAAACCAATGAAAGGGAACAAAATCAATTGCAACGCTTCAAACTAACATTAGTTACTGTAGGTTATACACCTTATGTTACCCCCAGAATAAGAATCATGTTTTATCTGTACCTTAGACCTACAGTGATAATTAAAATATTATTAGTGATAGTTAGTATTTTTCAAATCAACTGACTTTACCAGAAGTACAGTAGATAGATCAACCAGGTTTTATGTTTTTTTTCTTCTTTTCATAGACAAGGAAACAACAGAGGAATCATTCAAAGTTATCTTTCAGTGGACCATTTTGGAGAGGTCTGGTGGTTTCACTTCTTTGCTATTGGGATGATTTTGGAGGTGCACAGGCAGAGGGCGGGACACCAGGCATACACCAAAGGATTACTGCACCCGGCCTGTTTTTTCAAGGCGGCACAATTGACATACTTGTTTATGTAAGGACAGGGATTGGCTGAAATGACACATAAGAAGAAACATTGGCAGTCAATTCATTGTATATTGACCGTTTACATTTGGGGATTATTGTACATTGAACCTTGTGAACATGTTTTTGAAACACTAACATTGCTGAGTCACATTGGTACGATTTTAGACCACATGCATTTCATCATGTCTGATACTTACTGCAAAGCTTATTTTCGCAGGAGTTGGGGCAGTCGGCACATGTTGCTCCTTCCTTGTATGGAGCCACTCCTCTGTAGTTTCCCCTGTTAACCAAAGTATTGAAATGATCGCTGGATGATGCCTACCTTCCACTACCAGTTACAGTAAATAGGGTGAAATTGTACACGGGTGTTAGGTGCATTTCTGGGTGTGATTAGTGCAACATACGCTCTGTAATACTGGCACCCATAGAAGTAGACTGAGCCAGGACACAGGGCCACACCACAGCCAACCTTGTATGAACTGTTCCAAACCACCTACAGGTATATGAAAGGAAACACAGTTTAGTGTTATCCGAGTTTCATTGGCGAATAACCATAATGACACTTGTCGGTAACTACACACCACTCTGACTACCATACAGCACAGCAAATCAAATCAATTGTTACTTGTCGCATCCACATATGTAGCAGATGTTATTTTGAGTGTAACACAATGGTTCATAACAATATACACTGAGTAGATCAAATGTTAAGAACGAAGAACACCGGCTCTTTCCAATGACGTAGACTGACCGGGGTTGAATCCAGGTGAAAGCTATGATCTCTTATTTATGTCACTTGTTAAATCCACTTCAAACAGTGTAGATGAAGGAGAGGAGACCGTTTAAAGAAGGATTTTTAAGCCTTGAGAGAATTGAGACCTGGATTGTGTACGTGTGCCATTCAGAGGGTGAATGGACTAGACAAAAGATTTAAGTGCCTTTGAATGGTTTTATGGTAGTAGGTGCCAGGTGCACCAGTTTGTGGGGAGACAACTCAATATTAGGAAGGTGTTCCTAATGTTTGGTATACTCAGTGTATGTACAATACAATGACTGAAATTGCTACCAAAAGAAATGTCAATAAGTTAGTAATCTATTTTGTAAGTATATATTCCTTTGGTGTCAATAGGTATATGTAATTAAATATCCCGGAACATATACATGACAGAATAGGAACTGTAGTGTTGGTGTGTGTTTCCTATCTGACCCTAATTAGTGGTGGACATGTAAAATATATTTAAAAAATAGTCCATTGTGGGTCCTTTTGTACCTAAAGGTCTAGTGTTGACTGTTCAGAAGGTATGTTTGAATCTGTTCAGAAGGTTATGTTTATTTTTATATTGGTGTTTGTTTATTCAAATTTGACAGCATGTGTATTACTTTGAAAGTTAGGCCACTGCAGTTGTCTTTGATGTGTTTGGAGAGATGTTCATGGGGGTCCAAGCAGTATATTGAAACTGCCCTCCTTTAAGGTGACTGTTTAAGTTAATACATTTTGTATTTCTAAAATAGTTACTGTTTGTGTAGATATAGTGGCTAACTGCTCTTCTCTTTCATGCAGAAGTTGTTTGTCACTGTTTTCGGTTGTGAACATGGTCACTTGTCACTGGAAGCACTGTAGATATTTTTAAAATGATACAGCCACCCAGTGAAAGGAACTGAGGTGTGTTTTTGCATTGTTTTACTGTACATTTTTTAAACAAGCAAACTTCCTCAGACTGTTTCTCTATAAATGGGCCTATAAAACCTGTAATTTGATCAGATGTTACATAGTGCATTCGGAAAGTATTCAGACCCCTTGACTTTCCCACATTTTGTTACGTTACAGCCTTATTCTAAAATGTATAAAATAAGTTTTTCCCTCATCAATCTACACACAATACCCCATAATGGCAAATTATTAGCAACTTTATAAAATAAGAAACTGATGTAACCTTTACATAGGTATTCAAACCCTTTACTCAGTACTTTGTTGAAGCACCTTTGGAAGCGATTACAGCCTCAAGTTTTCTTGGGAAGACGCCACTAGCTTGGCACACCTGTATTTGGGGAGTTTCTCCCAATCTTCTCTGCATATCCTCTCAAGCTCTTTCAGGTTGGAAGGGGAGCGTTGCTGCACAGCTATTTTCAGGTCTCTTCAGAGATGTTCGATCGGGTTCAAGTGCGGGCTCTGGCTGGGCCACTTAAGGACATTCAGAGACTTGTCACGAAGCCACTCCTGCATTGTCTTGGCTGTGTGGTTTTCATTAAGGATCCCCCTGTACTTAGCGCCGTTCATCTTTGCCTCGATCCGGACTAGTCTCCTAGTTCCTGCCACTGACATCACCATCATGCTTTACTGTAGGGATGGTGCCAGATTTCCTTCAGATGTGACGCTTAGCATTCAGGCCAAAGAGCTCAATCTTGGTTTCATCAGACCAGAGAATCTTGTTTCTCATGACCTGATAGTCTTTGGGTGCCTTTTGGCAAACTCATAGCGGGCTGTCATGTGCCTTTTATTGAGGAGTGGCTTTTGTCTGGCCACTCTACCATAAAGGCCTAATTGGTGGAGTGCTGCAGAGATGGGAGAAACTTCCAGAAGGACAACCATCTCCACAGAGGAACTCTGGAGCTCTGTCAGATTGAACATCGGGTTCTTGGTCACCTCTCTGACCAAGACCCTTCTCTGGGTGGCCAGCTCTAGGAAGGGTCTTGGGGATTTCAAACTTCTTCCATTTAAGAATGATGGAGGACACTGTGTTCTTGGGGACCTTCAATGCTGCAGACATTTTTTGTTGTCCTTCCCCAGATCTGTGCCTCGACACAATCCTGTCTCGGAGCTTTACAGACAATTCCTTCGATCTCATGGCTTGGGTTTTGCTATGACATTCACTGTCAACTGTGGGACCTTTATATAGACAGGTGTTTGCCTTTTTCAAATCATGTCCAATCAATTGAATTTACCACAGGTGGAATCCAATCAAGTTGTAGACACATCTCATGGATGATCAATGGAAACAGGATGCATCTCAATTTTCGAGTCTCATAGCAAAGGGTCTGAATACTTATGTAAATACGTTTTTTATTTTATTTTATCACTTAGTCATTATGGGGTATTGTGTGTAGATTCGTGAGGAAATTGTTTTATTTCATCCATTTTAGAAGGTTGTAACATAACAATGTGGAAAAAGTCAACGAGTCTGAATACTATCTGAAGGCACTTCATGTCATAGTGTATCTGCACATAAGATGAATGTTACCTGTGTGTAGTGGCCGATGGATTTACCATTGATAGATCCATTGGGATAGGAGTAGTCTATGACCTCACTGTGCCAGGCTGTAACGATTTGAGTCCAATTCTTAGAAGCGGAGGACATGAACAGGTTCTCACCCATTTCGTAGTCTGTTCAGAAGTGAAGCATGCATGGAACAGTTTATTAAATAGGTGTGTAACAGTGAAATCAAACTGGAACAGTTGACTAAAATGTCTTTGAATGCAGGATTTAAGATGTTAACAAATGTAAGCTACCATAGAGAGTCACTGGTGATAAGAACTCATGACATTCAAAATATATTTGAGCTTAAGATCGCGCTCACATTGATACCATTACAGCCAAAGTCTTGAGTTGCATGAATCAATAAAATATATTTGTTTTAGTTTGCTCTACAGCAGGGGACGAACAGGAGATGTCAAGGAGAGACAAAGGGGAAAACGTACCGCCAAGCATGCGACTGCTGGGTGGGCCATGAGCCATGGAGCAGGTGTCAACCCAAGCCTGAGCACTGGCCGCTGCCTCCTCGCTCCAGTTCTGCAGATCAAATACTAACAGTTCTAGAATAAAGCCATCCACATACTAGTGTCCAAGGAGTATTTTGTGGCCACTGTATTTTCTCTACCTGTACATAGACTAACCATATAGGGCTGCTCTATGAATTACATATCAGGGATTCTATTTTTTATGATGGATTTTTGGGGATACTATGTTGGAAACATTGATTCTGAGGTTTGTTACTGGTGGAAAGTACATGAATTATGAAAGTTTACCATCTTGAGCATGTCTCTAGCAGTTGGCGTAACCGCTCTCCGGAAGGCGTTGTGCTGGTTAAGGATCTCAACCTGAACTGCTGTGCTGTCTGGGCAAATATCTATACATACACACACACACATTATATTGTGGGATTATATGCACATTACCTACTCCACATGTAAATACTTCACTAAACCATAATACAAAGCAACTATTTACTCCTAATGTCATTGCCAACGTCTGAACAATGAGTCCCAAATCAATCCACGTTCTTTTGTAAAGACAACACATGATGAATTAAACATTGAGTGTGATGACTAAATCCGGTTGAATTCATTTATAATCATGTTGGTAGAGGATAGTGAAAGTCTACACACCGTTTGCAAAGTCTTCACATCAAATTGAAAGGGATTACAATTTTTCCTACAGTACAGATCTACATAATCTACTCCACCTTTTTGAAGTTTACACTACCAACTCTTAGGGGAGCATATGCCAATTTTTTGTCAAAATTGCTCAAGCGCAGTATATTTGGTTGGGAATCATTGATGGAAAGCATATTTAAACCTCTTTTCAAGCAAATTTATGTCAGGACTGAGTCCAGACAACTCGGCAACACAACACCTTGGAAATCCAATCAGGTGTGTCTGACATAACATTATGTATAATTGTCTCACTGAAAAATACAACTCTGTCCCAGGATTTTCAGAAGACTGAGGAGGGTTATTTTTGTCCATGTTTACCTGGGCTTTGAGGATTTCATATTTATTTTGAAATTGACGCGCTCCCCAGTCCCTGCCGATGAGAAGCAATACCTATAACATGATACTGCCACCCTAATACTAACCCTGAGGTAGTTATTTTTTTCTGAAAAATTCTACCTATTTAATGCCAAAGACACATGCGAATGGCTTTCCAAGAGTTGTTTACTTGTTCCTGAATGGTCCAGTCTCAGTCCTGAATGAAACCTCCTTAAAAAAAGGTTTGAATATTGCTGTCCATCAATGATTCCCAGCCAAAGTTAATGACAAAACAATGAATACATGTTGCCCTAAGAGTTGTGCAAAGTTGGTAGAATCTTATTCGAAATGATTCAATGCTGTAATGGCTGCCAAAGGTGTTTCAACCAAGTATGAACTCTGGGATGTCAAGACATATGCAATCAAGACATTTTCATTTAATTTTGAAATGATTTGGAAAATGTTCTATAATTGTCTTTTACTTTTAAAATCTGGAGTAGGTTGTGTAATCCCTTTTTAAATGTTCAGGCAGCAAAATGTGGAGACTGTGCAACGAGTGTGTACACTTTCACTGGGCACTGTGTTAGAATGTTCGAAAGGAATTGTACTTACTTGACTGTGGACACAGCAGTAGGAGATGGCTCAAGGGAAAGAATGAAAAGCTTTCAGAGTAAGACCTTTCATAAATACTTTAACGTGTAATTGGTTCGATGTCTAATGTACTGTTTCAGATGACATATGTTATTTTCAGTAATTAGTAGGAGTACTTACCACATTGCACACAGTGTACACTTCATGCAGTGTCAGGATGCAAACCAATAACGCAAACATTGTGCCTGAAATCCAGGAGAGAGAGACTGCACCTATCTAGAATAAGAATCCACATGATTAGAATGGAGTACATTGCCTTAGTTTGCCTGTTGTCAGAATCTTTGTACAACTGCATGCTAGTATCTATTGCATTTTTGTTACTGTATTTTAACATCAACTTTTGTCTTTTCCCACTAACATATTCACATTGATAGCCATAAGCAAAAATGTTACTAACAATAAAAATAGGCAATCCTTTGAGAATCAAGAGATTAGCCTTTGCACATCACGGAGATTGATGACCTCATATTTGACCTTGCATGTTCTCGAATAGTAATGCGGTAAAGATCTGTACTTCTTGCAGAGCGAAGAGGCTTTACCTGCTCATGGGTCTTCAAGGAGGTTGAGTGGCGCTTGGTGCTGTTCTTTTTCCTTTTATATGGCCAACTCCGCTATATTCGTGACTGTGGTAGGCTCACCTTTTCTTTCACTACTAATGAGGCAGAGGCTGTCAATATTACACAATAAATGCAGAACAACAATACATCCAGAAACCAGTATTGAGAAGCTGACAGAAGTAAATATGAATTTGTAAGCGCATGGGGTGTAGTTTCTCCACTGCAAACCTCCACAAAGAATGGAGAAGCGCTCTGTAAATACTAGTGTAAATAAAAGAACAATTATGGATGGCGTTGACTGCATATGAGTGGATGCATTTCTTTGTTTGGAATGGAACGCCAATTCTGAAAGTAGGGACCTCACAATGGCAAATAGTCTTCCTTGAGTTTGTTCTAGCTTGGCAGGATTGTCAGTCAGATTAATTAGCCTTTAAAGACTATGCCTTTGGTGCCTGTCCAGCCAATGTGTCTGGGCCACAATAATGACTGTTTAGTGTGCATGACCAAATCCTGTTGTATAAATTCAGTCAATATAGAAGGATTTATCCTTTGCATAATAACGATCTGCTCGGAGGTCAGTAGGTACTTCTTTAAAAATGATATGCATGACTTGTTGGCAACTGACATAAATAACTAAGTTGGATATCATTTTGTACACCTTATCATGATGCAAGGTGACTTTGGGTGTTCAGAAAGGCCCCAAACAAATAAAGGGAATACATAGTCAGCTGTACAACTGAATGCCTTCAGCATTTAACTCAACCCCTCTGAATCAGAGAGGTGTGGGGGGCTGCCTTATTAATCAACATCCACGGCACCCGGGGAACAGCGTGTTAACTGACTTGCTCAGGAGCAGAACAACAGATTTTTAGCTTTCGGTTACTGGCCCAATGCTCTAACCACTAGGCTACCTGCCACGCTCAATAATATTATTTTATTATTCTTATTACTTCACTTTATATCAAGATCTTGTTTTAATAAACTTTCATGAATAAACCAATAAATCACTGAATTGACTGTGTATCATTACAAATACACAAATGTCTGTCATAATCTAGGTGTAATTCGTTTTTTCCAAACCGATTCCCTCTATCCCTAAAAGGCTGAATGAAATATGTGTCGAGTTTACATAGAAAGTCGGTAAGTAGAACATACTTATAATGCAATGAGAGAATATGCCGAAACCAAACACCCACGTCATGTCTTTTGATATCATATCACCTTACCCTCATTCACTTCTGTCAAGAACACTTGTGATGTTTGTATATTTAACTGGGTGTTCCTCTTTACATACTATACATGTTTGGGTGCAGCAAATACAATGTATTTCTCACTGACCTAAATATACTGAATAAAAGTATAAACTCAACATGCAACAATTTCAAAGATTTTACTGAGTTACAGTTCATAAAAGGAAATCAGTCATTTGAAGTAAATTCATTAGACCCTAGTCTATGGATTTCACATGACTGGGAATACAGATATGCATCTGTTGGTCATAGATTCCTTTTTTTAAAGTATGGGTGTGGATCAGAACCAGTCTGTATCTGTTGTGACCACCATTTGCCTCATGCAGCGCGACACATCTCCTACACATTGAGTTGATCAGGCTGTCGATTGTGGCCCGTCGAATGTTCTCCCACTCCTCTTCAATGGCTGTGCAAAGTTACTGGATATTGGCTGGAACTGGAACATGCTGTCGTAAGCATAGATCCAGAGCATCCCAAACATGCTCAATGGGTGACATGTCTGATGAGTATGCAGGCCATGAAGAACTGGGTCATTTTCAGCTTCTGGAAATTGTTATATTTTTGGTCCTGATGTGGTAAGATAGTTTAAATAAATTCACGAGCCATTTTATTAGTTATATTCTTCAAGACTCAATGGCTATACAGTATTTCATTTAAAAGTCCTAAAATGGATGTACCAATCCCTGATAGCCCTTTTCAAATAATATTTACAGTTTTTCACAATTGCCAACAAAGTGTTTACCTATACTTAAGATACTTTGTCTAAACTCTTAACACAACAACACACCTACATCACATAATTAGCCAAATAGTTCATTATCTGCTCAAAACCACATTTTGTTTATTAAATTCCAACTCCACATTTCAAAATGCAAAAAAACTCTCTCTACATACACTAACTCTATCAAAACACGTCAAACTCGACTCAACATCCAATCATTCTGTCAAAACACTAGCACATGTTTTCTATCCAAGAGGAACATGTAGTCAATCATAGCACAATGACTTTCAAAATACTAACAGTTGATGGCATTACAAAAACTGCATTACTTTTCATGTTTCAGTTCTACCTGCAGACAATAGACAATGTGAAAACCATTGTTTTTATAATTCAGTTTCCTTCTACTGTAAACCACTCTACATTTTTTGGTTGAGAGTGTCAAATGTGTGCATTTTTGGTAACATACTATCTAAAAGTGAACGAGTCATCTTTACTTTATAGAATGTACAGTATCATTTTTTTTGTAAGTGACAGAATTGCTGCAGTAAAAGCTTTATTAGCAACATGAAATTGCTGCCAGTGATCAACAAGAAATCCAACATGGCCTTTGGATCCAAATGTGTACAAATAAAACACAATTACAGTAAAAAAGGCACGGAAGGGAAAAAACAGTAAAATGCCTCTTCCTGTTCTAATCTATACCATCTTCAGCATTTGACCACATGTCCTCGTCCACATCGCATCTTATGTCGTCTCTCGCTATGCACCTTGGATAGAAACTCTTGGCCTGCCTTATCCACCCCTGGCAGTCTTCAGCTGAGATGTCTCTGCACCTTGGATAGAAACGCTTGCCCTGCCTTATCCACCCCTGGCAGTCTTCAGCTGAGATGTCTCTGACCTTGGATAGAAACTCTTGGCCTGCCTTATCCACCCCTGGCAGTCTTCAGCTGAGATGTCTCTGCAGCCGGCATCCATTGCATCCAGGAGGGTGAATTGGTCATGTGGCCGATGATCATACACTTTCCACCTCCAGGCAGAAAAAAATCCTTAATGGTGTTGAGGAAAGGTGAGTAGGGTGGGAGGAAAGGCGAGTAGGGTGGGAGGAAAGGCGAGTAGGGTGGGAGGAAAGGCGAGTAGGGTGGGTAGAAAGGCGAGTAGGGTGGGTGGAAAGGCGAGTAGGGTGGGAGGAAAGGCGAGTAGGGTGGGAGGAAAGGCGAGTAGGGTGGGTAGAAAGGCGAGTAGGGTGGGTAGAAAGGCGAGTAGGGTGGGAGGAAAGGCGAGTAGGGTGGGAGGAAAGGCGAGTAGGGTGGGAGGAAAGGCGAGTAGGGTGGGTAGAAAGGCGAGTAGGGTGGGTGGAAAGGCGAGTAGGGTGGGAGGAAAGGCGAGTAGGGTGGGAGGAAAGGCGAGTAGGGTGGGAGGAAAGGCGAGTAGGGTGGGAGGAAAGGCGAGTAGGGTGGGTGGAAAGGCGAGTAGGGTGGGAGGAAAGGTGAGTAGGGTGGGAGGAAAGGCGAGTAGGGTGGGAGGAAAGGCAGGTAGGGGGAGGAAATGCGAGTAGGGTGGGAGGAAAGGCGAGTAGGGTGGGAGGAAAGGTGAGTAGGGTGGGAGGAAGGCGAGTAGGGTGGGAGGAAAGGCAGGTAGGGGGAGGAAATGCGAGTAGGGTGGGAGGAAAGGCGAGTAGGGGGAGGAAATGCGAGTAGGGTGGGAGGAAATGCGAGTAGGGTGGGAGGAAAGGCGAGTAGGGGGGAGGAAAGGCGAGTAGGGGGAGGAAATGCGAGTAGGGTGGGAGGAAAGGCGAGTAGGGTGGGAGGAAAATGCGAGTAGGGTGGGAGGAAAGGCGAGTAGGGTGGGAGGAAATGCGAGTAGGGTGGGAGGAAAGGCGAGTAGGGTGGGAGGAAATGCGAGTAGGGTGGGAGGAAAGGCGAGTAGGGTGGGAGGAAATGCGAGTAGGGTGGGAGGAAAGGCGAGTAGGGGGGAGGAAAGGCGAGTAGGGTGGGAGGAAAGCGAGTAGGGGGAGGAAATGGGTAGGGTGAGGAAAGGCGAGTAGGGTGGGAGGAAAGGCGAGTAGGGGTGGAAAGGCGAGGGGTGGGAGGAAAGGCGAGTAGGGTGGGTAGAAAGGCGAGTAGGGTGGGAGGAAAGGCGAGTAGGGTGGGAGGAAAGGCGAGTAGGGTGGGTAGAAAGGCGAGTAGGGTGGGTGGAAAGGCGAGTAGGGTGGGAGGAAAGGCGAGTAGGGTGGGAGGAAAGGCGAGTAGGGTGGGTAGAAAGGCGAGTAGGGTGGGTGGAAAGGCGAGTAGGGTGGGAGGAAAGGCGAGTAGGGTGGGAGGAAAGGCGAGTAGGGTGGGAGGAAAGGCGAGTAGGGTGGGTAGAAAGGCGAGTAGGGTGGGTGGAAAGGCGAGTAGGGTGGGAGGAAAGGCGAGTAGGGTGGGAGGAAAGGCGAGTAGGGTGGGAGGAAAGGCGAGTAGGGTGGGTAGAAAGGCGAGTAGGGTGGGAGGAAAGGCGAGTAGGGTGGGTAGAAAGGCGAGTAGGGTGGGAGGAAAGGCGAGTAGGGTGGGTAGAAAGGCGAGTAGGGTGGAAGGAAAGGTGAGTAGGGTGGGAGGAAAGGTGAGTAGGGTGGGAGGAAGGGTGAGTAGGGTGGGAGGAAAGGCGAGTAGGGTGGGAGGAAAAGGGAAACCATTCTTGAATAGGCTGCAAACCAGTTTGTGATTGCATGTGAATGGTGGAATGCTACATTGTCCCATGCAATCACAAATGTCCTCATGTTTCCTCCCACCTGTTCCCTTTCTGCTTCTGGCACCAGTTGTTAGTGGAGGTAATCTAAACACAAAAGAAGGTGCTCAGTGTTGCAGGGACCAATCTGGCATTTCTGCAGGACCAAACCAGCACTCCAGATTGCAGTCATTGTGATTTTTGCTCCTCTCTGACCCGACACATCAACGGTGGCCCTTTTCTCGATGATGTTTCTTCCCCGCCGATGTGTTTTTGCCAGGTTAAACCCTGCCTCATCTACATAAATTATTTCACAAGGGGTCTGATTAGCCTCCACCTCCATGACTCTCTGAAAGAAATCAAACACAGTATGTGTAAATGCTTTTCAGTTGTTCCTATTGTATGTACTGTAACTCATGTTTACATGTAGAGTAGCATAGTGTAAAACTCACTGTAGAACAAGACATCTTGGATGGACACCATACCTGGACGTATTGGTGCCGGAGATCCTTGATCCGCTCACTGTTTCTTTCAAAAGGAACTGTGTACAACTGTTTCATTCCAACTCTGTGTTTGGTCAGAGTCTGAGCCAATGGTAGTCAGGTTGATGCTTTACACATTGTGAAATGCCAGGTTGTCCTGGTAAAAGGCAACAGAACAGGATGTCACCTTTTTGAGGCTATTTTCATGCACTTCTGTTTTACAGGTTAGAAATGAAAGCACTTTATCTAGTTCCTGAACACTTCTAAATGAATCCTGATAATACCATGATTTCTTTTGAATGAATAATGGTGAGTGAGAAGGTTTGAGGCTATAACAAAACATGCTAACCTCTTACTTTAAAAAAAATCTGCAACATACTTATAATGCAATGAGAGAATATGCCGAAACCAAACACCCACGTGTTTGATGTCATATCACCTTACCCTCATTCACTTCTGTCAAGAACACTTGTGATGTTTGTATATTTAACTGGGTGTTCCTCTCTACATACTATACATGTTTGGGTGCAGCAAATACAATGTATGCTCTCTGACCTAAATGTACTGAATAAAAGTATAAACTCAACATGCAACAATTTCAAAGATTTTACTGAGTTACAGTTCATAAAAGGAATATATAAGTAAATTCATTAGACCCTAATCTATGGATTTCACATGACTAGGAATACAGATATGCATCTGTTGGTCATAGATTCCATTAAAAAAAAGTTGGGGTGTGGATCAGAACCAGTCTGTATCTGTTGTGACCACCATTTTCCTCATGCAGCACGACACATCTCCTACACATTGAGTTAATCAGGTTGTTTATTGTGGCCCTTCGAATGTTCTCCCACTCCTCTTCAATGGCTGTGCAAAGTTGCTGGATATTGGCAGGAACTGGAACACGCTGTCATACGTGTCAATTCAGAGCATCCCAAACATGCTCAATAGGTGACATGTCTGGTGAGTATGTAGGCCATTTTATTTGTATTTTTTTATTGAACCTTTATTTAACTAGGCAAATCAGTTAAGAACAAATTATTATTTACAATGACAGCTAAAGGTCTCCTGCTGGGACGGGGGCTAGGATTAAAAATAAATATAAATATAGGAAAAAACACATTTCACAACAAGAGAGACAACACAACATTACATAAATAGAGACCTAAGACAACAACATAGCAAGGCGACAACACCATGGTCACAACACAACATGATAATAACAACATGGAAGCAGCACAAAACATGGATCAAACATTATTCTTTTACCTTTATTTAACTAGGCAAGTCAGTTAATTAAGAACAAATTCCTATTTCAATGGCAGCCTAGGAACAGTGGGTTAACTGCCTTGGTCAAGGGCAGAAGGACAGATTTTTCCCTTGTAGGCTCAGGGATTTGATCTTGCAACCTTTCGAGGACTAGTCCAACACGCTAACCACTAGGCTACCTGTCACCCCTTTATTGGGAAATACCAGGTTGTCCTCTACAATTCTGGTCTGAATTTCTCTCAGTTTCATTGCATTGTCAGCAATGACCAATCCTACAATGGCTCTTGGTCTTCACTGAGGAGCTTTCCTCTTCCCCAAGAGGGAGGAAGATGTTGTGTTCTTTAGAGGAACAAAAATAGAACATATGTATTCAAATCAAATCAAATCAAATTGTATTTGTCACATACACATGGTTAGCAGATGTTAATGCGAGTGTAGCGAAATGCTTGTGCTTCTAGTTCCGACAATGCAGTGATAACCAACAAGTAATCTAACTAACAATTCTAAAACTACTGTCTTATACACAGTGTAAGAAGATAAAGAATATGTACATAAGGATATATGAGTGAGTGATGGTACAGAGCAGCAAACAGTAGATGGTATTGAGTACAGTATATACATATGAGATGAGTATGTAGACAAAGTAAACAAAGTGGCATAGTTAAAGTGGCTAGTGATACATGTATTACATAAGGATGCAGTCGATGATGTAGAGTACAGTATATACGTATGCATATGAGATGAATAATGTAGGGTAAGTAACATTATATAAGGTAGCATTGTTTAAAGTGGCTAGTGATATATTTACATCATTTCCCATCAATTCCCATTATTAAAGTGGCTGGAGTTGGGTCAGTGTCAATGACAGTGTGTTGGCAGCAGCCACTCAATGGTGGCTGTTTAACAGTCTGATAGCCTTGAGATAGAAGCTGTTTTTCAGTCTCTCAGTCCCAGCTTTGATGCACCTGTACTGACCTCGCCTTCTGGATGATAGCGGGGTGAACAGGCAGTGGTTCGGGTGGTTGATGTCCTTGATGATCTTTATGGCCTTCCTGTAACATCGGGTGGTGTAGGTGTCCTGGAGGGCAGGTAGTTTGCCCCCGGTGATGCGTTGTGCAGACCTCACTACCCTCTGGAGAGCCTTACGGTTGAGGGCGGAGCAGTTGCCGTACCAGGCGGTGATACAGCCCGCCAGGATGCTCTCGATTGTGCATCTGTAGAAGTTTGTGAGTGCTTTTGGTGACAAGCCGAATTTCTTCAGCCTCCTGAGGTTGAAGAGGCGCTGCTGCGCCTTCTTCACGACGCTGTCAGTGTGAGTGGACCAATTCAGTTTGTCTGTGATGTGTATGCCGAGGAACTTAAAACTTGCTACCCTCTCCACTACTGTTCCATCGATGTGGATAGGGGGTGTTCCCTCTGCTGTTTCCTGAAGTCCACAATCATCTCCTTAGTTTTGTTGACGTTGAGTGTGAGGTTATTTTCCTGACACCACACTCCGAGGGCCCTCACCTCCTCCCTGTAGGCCGTCTCGTCGTTGTTGGTAATCAAGCCTACCACTGTTGTGTCGTCCGCAAACTTGATGATTGAGTTGGAGGCGTGCGTGGCCACGCAGTCGTGGGTGAACAGGGAGTACAGGAGAGGGCTCAGAACGCACCCTTGTGGGGCCCCGTGTTGAGGATCAGCGGGGAGGAGATGTTGTTGCCTACCCTCACCACCTGGGGGCGGCCCGTCAGGAAGTCCAGTACCCAGTTGCACAGGGCGGGTCGAGACCCAGGGTCTCGAGCTTGATGACGAGCTTGGAGGGTACTATGGTGTTGAATGCCGAGCTGTAGTCGATGAACAGCATTCTCACATAGGTATTCCTCTTGTCCAGGTGGGTTAGGGCAGTGTGCAGTGTGGTTGAGATTGCATCGTCTGTGGACCTATTTGGGCGGTAAGCAAATTGGAGTGGGTCTAGGGTGTCAGGTAGGGTGGAGGTGATATGGTCCTTGACTAGTCTCTCAAAGCACTTCATGATGACGGAAGTGAGTGCTACGGGCGGTAGTCGTTTAGCTCAGTTACCTTAGCTTTCTTGGGAACAGGAACAATGGTGGCCCTCTTGAAGCATGTGGGAACAGCAGACTGGTATAGGGATTGATTGAATATGTCCGTAAACACACCGGCCAGCTGGTCTGCGCATGCTCTGAGGGCGCAGCTGGGGATGCCGTCTGGGCCTGCAGCCTTGCGAGGGTTAACACGTTTAAATGTCTTACTCACCTCGGCTGCAGTGAAGGAGAGACCGCATGTTTTCGTTGCAGGCCATGTCAGTGACACTGTATTGTCCTCAAAGCGGGCAAAAAGTTATTTAGTCTGCCTGGGAGCAAGACATCCTGGTCCGTGACTGGGCTGGGTTTCTTCTTGTAGTCCGTGATTGACTGTAGACCCTGCCACATGCCTCTTGTGTCTGAGCCATTGAATTGAGATTCCACTTTGTCTCTGTACTGACGCTTAGCTTGTTTAATAGCATTGCGGAGGGAATAGCTGCATTGTTTATATTCGGACATGTTACCAGACACCTTGCCCTGATTAAAAGCAGTGGTTCGCGCTTTCAGTTTCACGCGAATGCTGCCATCAATCCACGGTTTCTGGTTTGGGAATGTTTTTATCGTTGCTATGGGAACGACATCTTCGACGCACGTTCTAATGAACTCGCACACCGAATCAGCGTATTCGTCAATATTTCCATCTGACGCAATACGAAACATGTCCCAGTCCACGTGATGGAAGCAGTCTTGGAGTGTGGAGTCAGCTTGGTCTGACCAGCGTTGGACAGACCTCAGCGTGGGAGCCTCTTGTTTAAGTTTCTGCCTGTAGGCAGGGATCAACAAAATGGAGTCGTGGTCAGCTTTTCCGAAAGGGGGGCGGGGCAGGGCCTTATATGCGTCGCGGAAGTTAGAGTAACAATGATCCAAGGTTTTACCACCCCTGGTTGCGCAATCGATATGCTGATAAAATTTAGGGAGTCTATTTGTATTGGCATTGGTGATCTACAGTTACAGTGGGACATAGCAACAGTAATGAAAGAAGAAGCCCTTGTGAAATACATTACTTACCTGTTGGTTTGTTGAAAATTCTGGATAATGGAAGCCACGGTTGACCGTCTGAAATTAGGCTGGACTCTTTCACCAGCCTCTCTCAGTGATGGACCATGGTATTAGGCTGGACTCTTTCACCAGCCTCTCTCAGTGATAGACCATGGTATTAGGCTGGACTCTTTCAACAGCCTCTCTCAGGGATAGACCATGGTATTAGGCTGGACTCTTTCACCAGCCTCTCTCTGTCATGTATTGTCATGTTATGTCTTGTCCCTGTTCTTTCTCTTCTCTTCGTTTCCCCCTGCTGGTCGTATTAGGTTACTTTCTCTCCCTCTATCTCTCTCTCTCTCTCTCTCTATGGTCCTTTCCTGCTCCCAGCTGTTCCTCATTCTCCTAACAGCCTTTACTCTCTCACACCTGTCCCCTCTTTTCCTCTGATTAAGTCTCTATTTCTCTCTCTGTTTCTGCTTCTGTCTTTGTCGGATTCTGGTTTGCTTTGCCCTTGTCCCGTCCTGTCGTAATCTGCCTCTTCATTAGATGCTGCGTGTGAGCAGGTGTCTCTGTCCTCTACGGCCCGCGCCTACCCGGAGGGACCTGCAGTCTGTTGCCGCTAGCCCTGCTATTCTCCTCTACTGCTAGAAGGGGACTCTCCTGTAAAGATTGAGGATTTATGTTTTCCCTGTTTGGACATTAAAAGACTCTGTTTCTGTTAAACCGCTTTTGGGTCCTCACTCACCTGCATAACACTCTCAGTGATAGACCATGGTATTAGGCTGGACTCTTTCAACAGCCTCTCTCAGTGATAGACCATGGTATTAGGCTGGACTCTTTCACCAGCCTCTCTCAGTGATAGACCATGGTATTAGGCTGGACTCTTTCAACAGCCTCTCTCAGTGATAGACCATGGTATTAGGCTGGACTCTTTCACCAGTCTCTCTCAGTGATAGACCATGGTTTATCACATGGTCTATGATGGTGGCTCTTATTTCATCAGCGACAATAGCTCTTACTCTCCTTTGAACACCACCACGCATTCTTACTCCTCTCCCCTACCTCTCCTTCTCCCTTGTCCTGGTCCAACTATTCCTCTGCCTGGTCCAGCTACTCCTCTCCCTGGTCCAACTACTCCTCGCCCTGGTCCAACTACTCCTGTGCCTGGTCAAGATACTCCTCTGCCTGGTCCAGCTACTCCTCTCCGTGGTCCAACTACTCCTCTGCTTTGATTTGAACTACTCCTCTCCCTGATCCAACTACTCCTCTCCCTGGTCCAACTACTCCTCTCCCTGGTCAAGCTACTCGCCCTGGTTCAGATACTCCTCTCCCTGGTCCAACTACTCCTCTCCCTGGTCCAACTACTCCTTTGCCTGGTCCAGCTAGTCCTCTCCCTGGTCCAACTACTCCTCTCCCTGGTTCAACTACTCCTCTGCCTGGTCAAGCTACTCCTCTCACTGGTCCAACTAGTCCTCTCCCTGGTACAACTACTCCTGTGCCTGGTCAAGCTACTCCTCTCACTGCTCCAGCTACTCCTCTCCCCAGTCCAACTACTCATCTGCCTGGTCCAACTACTCCTCTCCCTGGTCAAGCTACTCCTCTCACTGGTCCAACTAGTCCTCTCCCTGGTCCAACTACTCCTGTGCCTGGTCAAGCTACTCCTCTCACTGGTCCAACTACTCCTCTCCCTGGTCAAGCTACTCCTCGCCCTGGTTCAGATACTCCTCTCCCTGGTCCAACTACTCCTCTCCCTGGACCAACTACTCCTGTGCCTGGTCAAGCTACTCCTCTCCCTGGTCCAGCTACTCCTCTCCCTGGGCCAGACATTGTTTTCTCTCTCTGCTCCTCTGTATTATTCTGTATACACACTGAACAAAATAAATCCAAAGAGTCCCCTTTTTACTGTGTATGTCCTTGTAATTGAAAGAACTTCAACACCTGGCTATGTCTTTGATTGAGATTGGAATCAGCTGTGGTTGGTCTATCTTACACAACTTACAGTAAATCAGCTATTTCTCAATGTTTCAATGATCTGTTCATTCAAAAATGCTTATCAGCTGTTTCAATATAGCTTTTGAGATGCTGTTGTTGCAGAAGTAGAAGCTTTATACTATATTTAAGGTTTTGAACATTAGATCTTCATTTCTGGCATGGTCTGTGCAAGCATTTGTAAATAAGACAAGAAAGATCCATAACTTTGGTATTGGGTAAGCTTGTATGTAAAGAAAATGTAAGCATTTTAGAAATGTGTTAATTCACTGCATATTCTGTGTTAACAACATGAATTGTGTTAATGGTATGGTCCACAACAGGCGTTGTTGTGTGCTAATGTTGTGCTAATTGTGTTTACAGTTTTGAAAATGTGACTACAGATTGGACAAAAGGATGTTAGTGATGAAAAAACTTTTTGAGGGTATTTTCATGCATGTCTGTTTTACAGTTTAGAAATGAAAGCCCTTTGTCTAGTTCCTGAACACTTCTAAATGAATCCTGATAATGCCATGATTTATTTTGAATGAATAATGGTGAGTGAGAAGGTTTGAGGCTATAACAAAACATGCTAACCTCTTACTTTAAAAAAATATGCAACATACTTATAATGCAATGAGAGAATATGCCGAAACCAAACACCCACGTGTTTGATGTCATATCACCTTACCCTCATTCACTTCTGTCAAGAACACTTGTGATGTTTGTATATTTAACTGGGTGTTCCTCTTTACATACTATACATGTTTGGGTGCAGCAAATACAATGTATTTCTCTCTGACCTAAATGTACTGAATAAAATGTTGTTGTTGCAACATGCAACAATTTCAAAGATTTTACTGAGTTACAGTTCATATAAGGAAATCAGTCAATTGAAGTACATTCATTAGACCCTAATCTATGGATTTCACATGACTGGGAATACAGATATGCATCTGTTGGTCATAGATTCCTTTAAAAAAAGTAGGGGTGTGGATCAGAACCAGTCTGTATCTGTTGTGACCATTTGCCTCATGCAGCGCGACACATCTCCTACACATTGAGTTAATCAGGCTGTTGATTGTGGCCCATTGAATGTTGTCCCACTCCTCTTCAATGACTGTGCGAAGTTGCTGGATACTGGCGGGAACTGGAACATGCTGTCGTACGTGTGGATCAAGAGCATCCCAAACATGCTCAATGGGTGATATGTCTGGTGAGTTTGCAGGCCATTTGATTTGTATGTTTTTATTTAACCTTTATTTAACTAGGCAAGTCAGTTTAGAACAAATTCTTATTTACAATGACAGCCTACCAAAAGGCAAAATGCCTCCTGTCGGGATGGGGAAAAAAAAAATATATATATATATATATATATAAATATATATAAATATGGGGAAAAACACACATCACGACAGGAGAGACAACACAACACTACATAAAGAGAAACCTAAGACAACAACATAGCAAGGCAGCAACACATGACAACACAGCATGGTGGCAACACAGCATTACAACAACATGGTAGCAGCACAAAGCATGGTACATTCATTATTGGGCACAGACAACAGCACAAAGGGCAAGAAGGTAGAGACAACAATACACCACGCAAAGCAGCCACAGCTGTCAGTAAGAGTGTCCATGATTGCGCCTTTGAATGAAGAGATTGAGATACAACTGTCCAGTTTGAGTGTTTGTTGGAGCTTGTTCCAGTCGCTAACTGCAGCAAACTGAAAAGACGAGCGACCCAAGGATGTGTGTGCTTTGGGGACCTTTAACAGAATGTGACTGGCAGAATGGGTATTGAATGTGGAGGATGAGGACTGCAGTAGATATCTCAGATAGGGGGGAGTGAGGCCTAAGAGGGTTTTAGAAATAAGCAACAACCATTGGGTCTTGCGACGAGTATACAGAGATTACCAGTTTACAGAGGAGTATAGAGTGCAGTGATGTGTCCTATAAGGAGCATTGGTGGCAAATCTGATGGCCGAATGGTAAAGAACATCTAGCCCTCGAGAGCACCCTTACAGTACCTGCCGATCTATAAATTATGTTTCTGTAATCTAGCATGGGTAGGATGGTCATCTGAATCAGGGTTAGTTTGGCAGCTGGGGTGAAAGAGGAGCGATTACGATAGAGGAAACCAAGTCTAGATTTAACTTTAGCCTGCAGCTTTGATATGTGCTGAGAAAAGGACAGTGTACCGTCTAGCCATACTCCCAATTACTTGTATGAGGTGACTACCTCAAGCTCTAAAACCCTCAGAGTTAGTAATCACACCTGTGGGGAGAGGGGCATTCTTCTTACCGAACCACTTGATCTTTGTTTTTGAGGTATTCAGAACAAGATTAAGGGTAGAGAAAGCTTGTTTGTAGTGCATTTAACACTAAATCTGGGCAGGGGCCAGCTGAGTATAAGACTGTATCATCTGCATATAAATGGATGAGAGAGATTCCTACTGCTTGAGCTATGTTGTTGATGTAAATTGAGAAGAGTGTGGGGCCTAGGATTGATCCTTGGGGTACTCCCTTGGTGACAGGCAGTGGCTGAGACAGCAGATTTTCTGACTTTATACACTACACTCTTTGAAACGGGTAGTTAGCAAACCAGGACAAAGACCCCTCAGAGACACCAATACTCCTTAGCCGGCCCACAGGAATGGAATGGTCTACCGTATTAAAAGCTTTGTCCAAGTCAATAAAAATAGCAGCACAACATTGCTACGAATCGAGGGCAATGGTGACATTATTGAGGACCTTTAAGATTGCAGTGACACATCCATAACCTGAGCAGAAACCAGATTGCATACCAGAGAGAATACTATAGACATCAAGAAAGCCAGTCAGTTGATAATTGACAAGTTTTTCCAACACTTTTGATAAACAGGGCAAAATAGAAATAGGCCTCTAACAGTTAGGATCAGCTTGATCTATCCATTTAAATAAAGGACGAACTGTGGCTGCCTTCCAAGCAATGGGAACCTCCCCAGAAAGGAGAGACGGGTTAAAAAGTTTGGACATAGGCTTGGCAATGATAGTGGCAGCAACCTTAAAGAAGAAAGGGTCTAAGCCATCTGACCCAGATGGTTTTTTGGGGTCAAGTTTCAGGAGCTCCTTTAGCACCTGGGACTCAGTAACTGCCAGCAGGGAGAAACTTTGTCAATGGGCAGGGGGAAAAGAGGAAGAAGCATCTGGAATAGTCGCATTAGAAGGGGTGGGAGAGGAGGACATTTGCAAGGTTGCATGGCTGAGTCAAATAGGAATCCTGTCTTAATGAAGTGGTGATTAAAGAGCTCAGCCATGTGCTCCTTGTCAGTAAAACCACATCATCAACATTAAGGGACATGGGCAGCTGTGAAGAGGAGGGTTTATTCTCCAGGTCTTTAACCTTTTTCCAGAACTTCTTGGGGTTAGACCCACAGAGAGAGAACTGCTCCTTAAAGTAACTTTGGCCTGAGTGTGCTTATTACTCATTTGCCTGAACGAGAGCCAGTCAGCCTGAGTATGCGTGTGCCGAGCCTTTTGCCAAATGCAATTCTTGAGATGGAGTAACTCTGCAAGATCATGGTCGAACAAGGCCCCGAAGTGTTTTTAATTATAATTTTCTTTGTTAACAATACCACTGAAAGTACCACTAAAATACCACTGAAAAAATAAATAAAAATAAAGGCCCAAGTGTCTTTGACAGAGGGGATCAAGCTGATTCTGTACAATTTTACAGAGGCCAGTTCATGAAGGAAGGCTTGCTCCTTAAAGATTTTTAGCAAGTGTCTATGACCAATCAGGACAGGTTGTTTCACTGAGCAGCCATTACAAACACAGGCCAGCAAGTCAAATTGTTTTCGGACAGACTTGGTGGAGACAACCGTGCACTGAAGGTGATCCTTGGTAAAAATTGCCACTCCCCCACCTTTGGAAGATCTGTATTGCCGAAAAAGGTTATAACCAGAAAGGTTAACATCAGTATTCAAAACACTCTTCCTTAACCACATCTCAGTAATGACCAACACATTGGAGCTGTGAACACACACTTTCAATTGAGCCATTTTAGGTAATAAGCTTCTAGCGTTAATGTGCAGAAAACACATGCTTTTACGAGAGCAGAAATCAGTGAAGCAGATATCAGAGCACAAGTCAGAGTTGGGGCTAGCAACAGTAGATGGGCCAGGGTGTACATGCACATTTCCAGATATCATACACAGTAATACAATCAAGGCATGGCAGAGGACAGGGAGAGTTCTGCAGTGCTGATTTATGACATCTGAATGTGCATCAGATGGCAACAAGATCGTATTGTACAGCAATTTCATCAGGCAACATGAAATCAAAGCCGGCGAGAGGTGGTTAGAATAGGATGGGAGGCCAAAAGTCTGTGTAACCAATAGAGAGTCATAGTCCCAAGTGTGGGAACAAACATAGTCTGTCCCACGGTTGGTTAAAGAAAGTTCGTAGTCAACAAAGCATGCAGGAGTCATGAGGAAAATAGCAAAATAGCAAAATGCACAAGAAAAAAATTATGTATATAACGACTTGGGACTAAGTTCAGAGTCATTCGCCCCAACAGTGTGCCATGGAAGAACTGGGTCATTTTCAGCTTCTGGAAATTGTTCTATTTTTTGTCCTGATGTGGTAAGACAGACTAAATCAAATCACAAGCCATTTTATAAGTTATATACAAGTCCTAAAATGGATGTACCAATCCCTGATTGCCCCTTTTAAATAATATTTCATCCCTGACCCCCCACCCCCACCCACCCCCTCACACATAGTTGCATGACCTATAGGTATTAAACTATCCTCAGACTCTCAGACTGTACAGTTCCATTTGTCTCTTGAACATTACAGCCATGTGATGCTGTACCTTCAGTAATAAACACTAGAGGGCAGTCTCACTTATAAAAAGGATGAGGCAGATACACTCTCCTCCATCTGTATTTGGACAGTGAAGCAGAAATGTACATTTTGGATATTAGATCAAATGTTTCATGAGGGAACAGAACACGATGTCACCTTTTTGAGGGTATTTTCATGCATATCTATTTTACAGTTTAGAAATGAAAGCACTTTGTCTAGTCCCTGAACACTTCTAAGTGAATCCTGATAATGCCATGATTTATTTTGAATGAATACATTTACATTTACATTTAAGTCATTTAGCAGACGCTCTTATCCAGAGCGACTTACAAATTGGTGCATTCACCTTATGACATCCAGTGGAACAGTAGTGCATCTAAATCTTTTAAGGGGGGTGAGAGGGATTACTTTATCCTATCCTAGGTATTCCTTAAAGAGGTGGGGTTTCAGGTGTCTCCGGAAGGTGGTGATTGACTCCGCTGTCCTGGCGTCGTGAGGGAGTTTGTTCCACCATTGGGGGGCCAGAGCAGCGAACAGTTTTGACTGGGCTGAGCGGGAATAGTGGTGAGTGAGAAGGTTGGAGGCTATAACAACCAATAATAGGAGTTTAGCAACAACCAAAAAGTTGTGTGTGTGTGTGGGGGGGGTGATCTTTGTGCCTCTGTATCCTTCTCACGTAGTTATTAACAAATAATTCATGATTATCCATAATCATGGTAGCATCCACATTAATGTAGAAGTGTTCAGAAATATCTTATATTCTTACTTACAATGAAAGTGACTCCAAAATGGCAATTATTCACCAATCGACAACAATTTATCTTCTACTGCTACCGAAAGCTATTTTGACTCACATATACTGTACACTTGAATCTTAATTCCAACCCTCAGCCATCTTTCCCAGAACACTACAATGTTCCTTTTCCCTTTGGCAATACATCCATCTATTTTACTGTGATGGATTAATGCGTCATTTGTTTTGTATATCAGTTCATAAATCCGATGCCATGGTATTGGGACATCAAATCTCTTCCCAAATATCTTGAATTTTATGTGGCATAGTTGTCAAACCTCTTGACCTTAAGTGAAACTGATACATTTTACAATTTATACTCTTCATTTTAAGCCATGCATGGTTTTTCATTGGAGGCAGACAAACCAATTCATTCCTTTCTCTTTTGAGTAATTGCTTCTTCCATTTTTTTGTGGCAGAGATGTGATGAGTTGTTTTGCTTTTGTATTGAACATACTGTACATTACCATCCAACTTTGTTAATTGTTATTGTGACAATTCTACCATCCTTATTTACAATATCATTCATAATGATACCTTCCTTATACATTTTCTTTCCAATAAATGGGTCTTTCTTCTATCGGTATTGTCACGCCCTGACCTTAGAGAGACTTTTTATTTCTCTATTTGGTTAGGTCGGGGTGTGATTTGGGTGGGCATTCTAGTTTTCCTATTTCTTTGTTTGGCCTGGTATGATTTCCAATCAGAGGCAGCTGTCTATCATTGTCTCTGATTGGGGATCATACATAGGCAGCCTTTTTCCCACCTTATTTTGTGGGATCTTGATTTTGTATAGTTACTGTGTAGCCTGCAGAACGTTACGGTTGTGTATATTTTGGTGTTCATCAAATAAAAGTAAAATGCACCCCTACCACGCTGCACCTCGGTCCAATCCTTCTCTAAACGATCGTGACAAGTATATTGGAGTTTAGCTGTAATATTGGTTCTGCCTCTTCTGGAGGGTGAAATTGGAATTGGAACCAACTCTGTATGGCTTCATTTTAAAAGGAGGACACTTTAAATAGGGTTTCATTGTCAATCCACCTGAAATGGTTGGTTTTAAATATGTATAATGGCAAAAGGCTCTATTTTGAATAGTGGATGTGCCTCTCTTAGGCTACATTTACACAGGCAGCCCAATTCTGATCTTTTTTTCGCTAATTGTTATTTTACCCAATCAGATTAGCTCTGAAAAAGATCTGGTGTGAAAAGTTTGATGTGATTGGTCAAAAGACTAATTATTGCAAATAATATACACTTGAGGACTTGTGAGGCATCTGTTTGTCAAACTCAACACTCTAATGTACTTGTCCTCTTGCTGAGTTGTGCGCCTAGGCCTCCCACTCCTTTCTATTCTGATTAGAGCCAGTTTGCGCTGTTCTGTGGAGAGAGTGGTACACAGCGTTGTACCAGATCTTCAGTTTCTTGGCAATTTCTCGCATGGAATAGCCTTCATTTCTCAGAACAAGAATAGACTGATGAGTTTCAGAGTTCTTTGTTTCTGGCCATTTTGAGCCTGTAATTGAACCCACAAATGCTGATGCTCCAGATACTAAACTAGTCTAAAGAAGGCCTGTTTAATTGCTTATTTAAATGCCACAGCAGTGTTCAGCTGTGCTAACATAATTGCAAAAGGTTTTTCTAATGATCAATTTACCTTTTAAATTGATAAACTTGGATTAGCTAGCACAACGTGCCATTGGAACACAGGAGTGATGGTTGCTGATAATGAGCCTCTGTATGCTTATGTAGATATTCCATAAAAATCTGCTGCTTCCAGCTACAATAGTTATTTACAACATTAACAATGTCTACACTGTATTTCTGATCAATTTGATACATGTTGTCAATATTTTTGCTTTGCCACATTGAATGGTGGGGTGCCTCCAATTTTGTACTTTGTACTGCCCCCTGGTGGTTCCTGCTTCAGTATGAGAGACATCGGTCCCTCTTTTGTGTCTGACAGTTTGCCATTTATATACGAGTAATTAAAACATGATAGTAATGGATCTTTCAGTAGTACATGAAATGTTTATCTCTCTATTGGAATGTCATCGAGGCTAGGGGTTTTACCCATCTGAAATGAATCAATTGCATCGATAATTAATTTTGTGTAATTAGACTTTCCCAAGAATCTTGTTTTTTGTCACATACATTTTTTTTAAATAGTAGAAGGATATCACAACTCATCGTGAAGCAAGGTTGCATGAACTTGACAATAGAACATATATTTACAATATTTTACTTCCTCATTCAAAACCTCCCTTGGTGAGAAGGATTTCTCCAATGTTTAACTATTTTCTGTAGGTCATTTTTTTGTGTGATAATATATATTGTTGTTCTCCATCCAATTTGCTCAGTTTTCTTTACATAAGTGAAACTTGATCTTTCCTGATTAAATTCTTCAAACTTCATTTGTTTTGTGTCTATAGTATGCAGTGTTTCTGTAATACATTTATCAATACCATCGATGTGTAATGTTAGGTTTTCTATTTCTGTTGTAAGTCTTTTCTCCATTGACCAATACCATTTTTGGTTTTTGGGATGAATATTTATTTGAATGGCCTCTAAAGTCATCCCATACAATAAGTGGGTCCACTGAACCTGTATTGTGCAAGAAAAAGCCTTATGAATTCCTTTGTTTTTGTTAAAGTACTCTCAGTCAATAAACCCTAGTTACATTTCCAATATGTTCCAAATGTTTCTTTGGAGTTCTCATCATTATGTTTCTCTGTTTAAAATCTAGCAAATGAACTGTTACATTTCAAGTTAGCGCAATCATTTGAAAATTGAACGTGTGAATCTGGATATTTATTTGATCATGTTTATTAATCTCAACTCAATTTCTCAAGTGTTCATAGTCATGCTACAATGACACAAAGTTCCATCTAAGCAATTTCTTTAGACTTATTTTGAGTATGACTCTTGTATAAAGCATTAATTAATGAAGCACCAGCATGCACAAAGCTACGGCTAAAGCTAGGTGATGCTATCCCATTTGGTTTCTGGGCTTGTATCAGTGGGAAAATGCCAGTAGGGTTACAGACAAGTATTAACATAATAACACCACCCAAGCATTCACTCTGATGACATCATGCAAATGTCCTTTGTTCTCAACATTATTATTTTTGACAGATTATGAACTGATTACCCAGAACTAAACACCGTAGCAACTACACTGTGGAAGATCATTACTGTTCTTCAGGCTTCAGTAAAGGAGCTATTCTGGCAGACTGGCTGCTTTTGATTTCAGTTGTGACTTATAAGAAGGGGGAAAACAGCTACCTAACCTTTACCATTAGTGTTGCGTATTACGTGGTGCTTGAAATCTTCTCCAAGGGCAGAGTAGTACTCCTGGAACAGTTTTTCATCCAATGTCACCTTTACCTGTAAAATGTACTTCAAAGCTAAATATGACATATTAAATTGGATGCGTGTAGCCCAGAACAAGATGTGTGTTTGCAGCTCCTATTCTTGCTTTCAGGGGCTAAGTTTGAACTCTAATAAGGCTCCTGTTGTGTAGTAGAAGAGAAAATCTCAAGCTTTCAACAGAGGCATCATTAATTTGTGGCCCGAAGAAATGGTTGCCTTCTGACTGAGGCCCAACACCACTGGGAGAAGTGTATGCCCTTGGATGAAAGTGCCCTGTTTTGAGCATACAACTATAGTCTCAAAAATGATCAACCGGTTGCCCTATTGTTCAAAGAAATGGGCTGAGGCCAGGATTCTTTCAATTGCAGAATGGCTTTCCAGATAATGCTTTCAGAAGCTCTCACAATGTTCTAAGCATAACTGTGATGTTGTATGATCATTTTTGTCCAGAAATGCTGTGAGATGTACAGTTGAAGTCACAAGTTTGCATACACTTAGGTTGGAGTAATTAAAACTAGTTTTTCAACCACTCCACAAATGTATTTTTAACAAACTATAGTTTTGGCAAGTAAGTTAGGACACAGTCATTTTTCCAACAATTGTTTACAGACAGATTATTTAACTTATAATTCACTGTATCTCAATTCCAGTGGGTCAAAAGATTACATACACTAATTTGGCTGTGCCTTTAAACAGCCTTGAAATACATCCCCAAGTACCTGTGGATGTATTTCAAGGCCTATCTTCAAACTCAGTGCCTCTTTGCTTGACATCATGGCAAAATCAAAAGAAATCAGCCAAGACCTCAGAAACAAAAAATGGTAGATCTCCACAAGTCTGGTTCATCCTTGGGAGCAATTTCCAAACGCCTAAAGGTACCACGTTCATCTGTACAAACAATAGTATGCCAGTATAAACACCATGGGACCACGCAGCCATCTTACAGCTCAGGAAGGAGACGCCTTCTGTCTTCTAGAGATGAACGTACTTTGGTGCGAAAAGTGCAAATAAATCCCAGAACAACAGCAAAGGACCTTGTGAAGATACTGGAGGAAACGGGTAAAAAAGTATCTATATCCACAGTAAAACGAGTCCTATATTGGCATAACCTCAAAGGCCGTTCAGCAAGGAAGAAGCCACTGCTCCAAAACCGCATGAAAAAGCCAGACTACGGTTTGCAACTGCACATGGGGACAAAGATTGTACTTTTTGGACAAATGTCCTCTTGGCTGATGAAACTAAAATAGAACTGTTTGGCCATAATGACCATTGTTATGGTTCGAGGAAAAAGGGGGATGCTTGTAAGCCGAAGAACACCATCCCAACCGTGAAGCACGGGGGTGGCAAAATCATGTTGTGGGGGTGCTTTGCTGCAGGCGGGACTGGTGCACTTCACAAAATAGATGGCTTCATGAGGATGGAAAATTATGTGGATACATTGAAGCAACATTTCAAGACATCAGTTAAAGCTTGGTCGCAAATGGGTCTTCCAAATGGACAATGACCACAAGTATACTTCCAAAGTTGTGGCAAAATGGCTTAAGGACAACAAAGTCAAGGTATTGGGGTGGCCATCACAAAGCCCTGACCTCAATCCTTTAGAAAATTAGTGGGCAGAACTGAATAAGTGTGTGTGAGCAAGGAGGCCTACAAACCTGATTCAGTTACACCAGCTTTGTCAGGAGGAATGGGCCAAAATTCACCCAACTTATTGTGGGAAGCTATTGGAAGGCTACCCGAAACGTTTGACCAAAGTTAAACAATTTAAAGGCAATGCTACCAAATACACTCAATTAGTATGTAAACTTCTGTCCCACTGGGAATGTGATGAAAGAAATTAAGCTGAAATAAATAATTCTCTACTATTATTCTGACATTTCACATTCTTAAAATAAAGTGGTGATCCTAACTGACCTAAGACAGGGAATTTTAACTAGGATTAAAAGTCAGGAATTGTGAAAAACTGAGTTTAAATGTATTTGGCTAAGGTGTATGTAAACTTCTGACTTCAACTGTATGTAATGTATTTCTAGAAATGTTCCTTGGGATGGAAGTATGCTCATGGATATGCTTTTCATGCAGTTTTCAAATATCAGGCCATGATCAAAAGTAACACAAGTCATTTTTAACAACAATTGAGAGAGTTCTGACACGTTCATAAGCTTGTTATGACCAAGAGCATCATGAGGCTATCATCTGCACAGAAAGGAAAATACATATGTTTTTTTGATAACATTTCCAATGAGTAATGCAAAAGACATTTTAGAGCAGAATATTGAATGCCAAACTCAACTTTATTTGCACTCCGATTTGTCATCTAGTTGGACAAAGGAAAGCTTCTCAGCCAATTTGTCAGCTCAAATGTGATGACTCACGTGCGATAAACGTGAGAGTCCTTGTGATTTCTGCCTTCAATGTAAGCTCCCCTTTTCTACTGACTTCTCCGGGGCAATGACATCGCCTCTGGTCCTTTATTACAGCAATTAGGCCTGAGACGCACAAATACGGATGGAATCGTATATGACGTACATCATTGTCCATCAAAAGTACAACTGGAGACAACTATTTTCAGACAATTTGCCGCCATCAAAAGGTGGACCATCTCATTCGTTAACTGATGGCTCCCATTGGAAAAGCATTGGGTCCATCTGAAATACTCAGACACAAAATACTCAGACAACAGTGTGTAGCTAATTCTGGTGGCAATATCTGAACTGTCCAGCAATGTTTTTGCTGCTCTAGGAGAGAATAGTTTCCTCAATGATGCAAGAGCCCACACCTGCCCGCCCGTCCAGCATCACTACTCTGGACGGTTCTGACTTAGAATATGTGGACAACTACAAATACCTAGGTGTCTGGTTAGACTGTAAACTCTCCTTCCAGACTCACATTAAACATCTCCAATCCAAAAAGAAATCTAGAATCGGCTTCCTATTTCGCAACAAAGCATCCTTCACTCATGCTGCCAAACATACCCTCGTAAAATTGACCATCCTACCGATCCTCGACTTCGGCGATGTCATTTTCAAAATAGCCTCCAATTTTCTACTCAACAAATTGGATGCAGTCTATCACAGTGCCATCTGTTTTGTCACCAAAGCCCCATATACTACCCACCACTGCAACCTGTATGCTCTCATTGGCTGGCCCTCGCTTCATACTCGTCGCCAAACCCACTGGCTCCAGGTCATCTATAAATCTTTGCTAGGTAATGCCCCGCCTTATCTCAGCTCACTGGTCACCATAGCAGCATCCCCGCACGCGCTCCAGCAGGTATATCTCACTGGTCACCCCCAAAGCTGCCTCTCCTTGCAGTTCTCTGCTGCCAATGACTGGAACGAACTGCAAAAATCTCTGAAGCTGGAGATTCATATCTCCCTCACTAGCACCAGCTGTCAGAGCAGCTCACAGATCACTGCACCTGTACATAGCTCATCTGTAAATTGCCCATCCAATCTACCTCATCCCCATACTGTATTTATTTATTTATCTTGCTCCTTTGCACCCCAGTATCTCAACTTGCACATGTAACGGATGTGAAATGCTAGCTAGTTAGCGGTGTTCGCGCTAAATAGCGTTTCAAATGGTGAAGTCACTTGCTCTGAGACCTTGAAGTAGTGGTTCCCCTTGCTCTGCAAGGGCCACGGCTTTTGTGGAGCGATGAGTAACAATGCTTCGTGGATGACTGTTGTTGATGTGTGCAGAGGGTCCCTGGTTCAAGCCTGGGTATGGGCGAGGGGACAGACTCAAGTTATACTGTTACACACATTCATCCTCTGCACATCCTACCATTCCAGTGTTTAATTGCTATATTGTAATGACTTTGCCACCGTGGCCTATTTATTGCCTTACCTCTCTTATCCTACCTCATTTGCACTCACTGTATATAGATTTTCCTACTGTATTATTGATTATATGTTTGTTTATTCCATGTGTAACTCTGTATTGTTGTATGTGTCAAACTGCTTTGCTTTATCTTGGCCAGGTCGCAGTTGCAAATGAGAACTTGTTCTCATATAGCCTACCTGGTTAAATAAAGGTGAAATAAAAAATAAATGTACACAGCAGACCCAATGCTGACCTCCCATAATTGATCTGTCCCACCCACCTGCACAGTGGTGTAAATTACATAATTAAGTAAATATGCTTTAAAGTATCTGTACCTTACTACCTATATTTTGGACAACTTTTATTTTTACTTCACTACATTCCTAAAGAATATGATGTACTTTTTACTCCATACATTTTCCCTGGCACCTAAAAGTAATATTTTGAATGCTTAGCAGGACAGGAAAATTGTCAAATTCACAGTTATTAAGAGAACACACCTGGTCATCTCTACTGCCTATGATCTGGCGGACTCACTGAACACAAATGCTTCCTTTGCAAAGTAAGTGTTGTTGTTGAGTATCTGGCTATTCGTAAATTTAAAAAACACATTGTACCATCTGGTTTGCTTAATATAAGGAATTTGAAATTATTTATATTTTTACTTTTGATACTTAAGTATATTTTAGAAATTACATTTGATGTTGATACTTAATTAAGTATAAAAACCAAATACTTTTAAACTTTTACCAAAGTAATATTTTACTGGGTGACTCACTTTTTTCTATTAAATTATCTTGACTTTTACTCAAGTTTGACAATCGGGTACTTTTTCCACCACTGCACCTGCATGAAGAATGACGTCCATGTTACGTTGCAATCACCTTCCCCTGTTGTTTTGCCTTCAATGTTCGGTACTGTGTACATCATGGGTTTCTGTGTCAGTCACCAGAGCGGTGGTCCCTCTCACAGACTGGTGTGAACTGGTGTGGGCCTCGACAGGGCCGTATTAAATATGTATAGTCACCATAGAAGTGCTGACACAACTTACCCACCAAAACATCCTCACACCCTGTACCCTACCCATAGTCAACCCCAACAAATTCTCAAGGAATATACTAGTATGTATAATATATTATATCTCTCTTTGAAATTACAATTTTTATTATCCATCCTGTCTTTTCTTCCACTTTTACTCCTTGTACACCCGTTCTTGCTTCCTCACCTCTCTTTATTTCGCTCTCTCTCCCTGACATTTTCCACCTCTCCCTCTCCTCCCTCCCCTCCCTTTCCCCCAGCCTCATCCTCAGATGGATTCTTCAGTCAGTCGACTGGAACTGGTGCGGCTCCCGGAGAAGCCTTGAGTGAGTGAAAGAGAGTGAGAGGGAAAGATAGAGGGGCGGAGGGGCTGCGCCGAACAGAGGTTGGGTCAGAGCGCTCCGTCGCTTCAGACAATCACAATAGAGAGAGAGGGAGGTTGATATGTGACAGGATGTGGTTTCCCTGAGCTTGCAGAACATAGCCGAGGCATACTTTGAGCATGACTTAAACGCACGCGCTCAAAGTGTTTGCTGCGCACGGTTAGCTAGTGAGCCTCTAGCGGGGATAGAACAAGCTGGCGGAGCTACTGATCCCATCCAGATTTGAGTCTTCTCGCTGTCTTTTTTCCTCATTTTACCGAAAGCCTCGGTTCGAGCTGTATCGGCAGGACCTGAGTGAAGAATCGCAGAGGATCTGAGCGTGGACTGTTGCGCTGTGCTGTTCTGCTGTCAGTAGAATGTGTGTGATTGTTGGAGGAGCCGTTTCAGTGGCTTTCTCTTGATCTCAACAGTGAACTTTCCAAATCCTGTAGTCAACAGCTTCTGATCAGGTAAATCCCTTGTATGTTTACATTAACCTGCATGTGTTTACCACTTAGTCTACATCCTTATTTCTCAAGGCTTGAGAAAATACATATGTAACCTATAGGAAAAGACACTGATAAAGACAGACTGTACAACTCCTTGGACAGAAGTCACAGACAACTTAGTGTTCTAGTTGTTTATAGCGTAACAACTTTCGGAGGCAGATTAATGAGGAGGCGTGTAACAGTCAAGGGATGCCGCAAGCCACACGTTTGGCTTGTGTGCAATGCCTTACAAGAAACTCCTGATCACCAACCCACACTCCTCCCATACACACATGTGTACACACACATAAACACCCGCTCATGCTCAGAGCAGTAATCATGCAGATCAATGAGCTGGTTGGTTTGAAGTCACATGTGTGGCACCAGAGGGGTGAGAATGCCACAAATGTCTACCTGGCTCCAATCACTGAACCCTGATGGTATTTCAAGATGTGCTTGACAAACAGGATTTAGCCATAGCCTCTACTGCAGAGAGAGAGAGAGAGAGTGAGAGAGAGAGTATGTCTGTGTGTTTTTGCCAGTGTGAGAGAAAGTAAGAGGGAGGGACAAAGTAGAGAGTTGAAGGATGTGAGAAGGAATAAGAGGTTGGGAGAAAGGAGAAGAGGGCAAGAGAGAGGAATGCACACAGACAGGAAGAGAGAGAAGGAGTGAGTGAGGGAGAGAGAGAGTTCTGTGAGTGCTGTTTAAGTGAACTGTTAATCATTACCAGCTGGTGGGTTGTGAGTGCTGGGCTGTTAACCCTTTATTGTTGCTGGGTCACGAGCTAGCACACACACACACACACAGATGGAAATACTTTTCACCAGGAACCCCCAAATGACTGCATCACAGACTAGCCACAACCCAAATATAACTGGCCAACTATAACTAGGAACTCACTATTGTGCGTTTCATAAAGTTGGTCATGTTTACAGATTTTCTGAAAATTGACGTCAGTCGTCCAGCTGCATTGACGTTCAAATTTCCACTTGAATCCAGTTCCCATATGTTTGCTACCGGACCAGGGTGTAGAGATTTCTCTGGTACTGAGTTGAATTTGAATTGAATTGGCGAGTCTTTCTTGATTTAAACTTTTAATTGATGTTCTACTCTCCACAGCATGTACAGTGCAAACATTCACAGAGGGAAAGGGAAAACATTGACCACTAGTCTACAAGTTTCCTGCGTTTTACAGTAAAGTACTTGAACCTAGTTCTATCTTCCAATGAAACATAGTTTAAACAAGAACCAAAACTGAGAATTACTGAAATAATATTTCCATATTGAAAGATTCTACACACACAATCCCACACATACTGTATTTATCCCTATGTCCCTCCCTACAAGTACATGCCCACCGTATTTTAGGCCTTTGGATAAACAGCTTAGCTGACGGGTAATTCTTTGCACTTCTCCTGACAGTGATGACAGTCTAAGTGGATTATACTCTTGCATAAGCATCACATCTATATCCTTTGAAATGCTTGGGTACATGATCTGTGGCAAAGATTGTTCCTTTTTCTTTCTTTAGGGATGGGCTTTCGAAGAGACCAATTTATTCAAGCCTTTGGCATAGCCTTAAATGACTAAGAATGGATATTAAGAGAAGTCCTTTTGCTGGAAGGAAAACATGGTGGTATCTAATATTCACTTGTTTTGTAGTGGCTAAGCGAGGAAGACAACTCCCCCTTTGATACTGTATTTGTCAAAGGGAAATTGACTGGGTGGTCAAGAATTGCATCGGTATTGATCAAGTAATGTTCAAGGACTTGTCGATACTGTATCTGAAAAGCAAAACTTGGCTTCAGTTGGCCGTAATAAAAAATGGCCTCTGCCTCCAGCAAGTTTGCTGAAAACCAATGAGACGTTCCTTGAAATCTTTATCCCTAATGTTTTGGAAAACAGAATATGACAAAGTCATTCATGTTTCTATTATCAACTGGCTTTTTCTCTTTCACATGATTATTTTCCTTCTTGCTGTGTGCCATTCACTTTGGCCATGATCTGACTCATCCATTTGCTATGTTTATCCATGATAGATTTAGAAACGTGTTGAGTTCAGACTATTGTATAAAGCCCAGTGTGAATAGATCAGATTATACATCGTTTATCAAGATAATGACTGTCAAACAAAGCAAATGCAAAATACAGAACTGAAAGTCAGAGACTGGGAGGAAATTATAGAGAAGATCTTATAGGCAGTGAGAGAAGGGAGAAGGCAGAGACGAGAGCTTAGCCCTTGGAGAGAGGAAAATAGAGATATTGGTGTCTATTATTCTCCTGAGAGGGGAAGTAGTTCTAAAGGGGCTGGTTCCCATGGCAATAGCTCCCTACAGTACATGTGTGTCTGAGTGCAGCATATGTAGCCGGCTGTGCCCAGGCCTTGAGACGATAGAGGGATGGCTTAGAGAGAACCAACCACCGGGCCAGCCAGGACACTCAGCCTTGAAGCACTGGAGAGGCTCAAGCAGACGCTTGTTTACTACACTCTGTTTTTACCAGCACTTATCTCCCCTCATCTTTCAGCAAGGCTCTTTCTTTATGTGTGTCATTATGTCTTGTCCTTGGAGATTTCAATTGAATATAATAAACTGTCTAGCTGTGGGTTTTCAAAAAACCTATTCCAGTTTTCAGAGAAGGCCCAGTGTTTGGGAATGCGTTATGGTCATTGTTTTCATCTTAACTACAGGGCTTTCAAGCTATGTAATATTAACACTGGTCTAATTGTTTTTGTTGCTGTAGTATGGTCACCAACGCCACCTAAATCCCAGCCCAACTCTGTTTTTCCTCTGTCGGGCCCCTTGCTCCTATCCTCCTTGTCACTGTCCTGCCCAGGTGAGGAGCCAAGGAAGGAAGGGAGGGAGGAAGTCTAAACAGGGAATGGCCCTTCTCCGGGCCCCTGAGAGCACTCTCCCTCCTGAGTGGACAACACAACAGCTGCCAGGAAACTGCGCCTTGTGCACAACTGCTTTATTTGTCACATTGAAGAACCGGGGTAATCGGATTTAATGTGATCGACACAGGCAGAAGTCAGGGGCAGAGACTGGGGCAATGTACGTGTTTTAAAGAGCGACTGCCCCTGAAAAGCAACTTGAAAACAGCCTATGTGGCATCGATGGGAGTCAAACATTTATTCGATTGTGAAAATTGACTACAAAGTGTAAATAGGATAATTTTGGTCGTAAAGTCAGTCTCGTCCAAAACAGAGATTTGTCAGATGATAGGAAAAAAATTAGTACGTCACGGAATGAAGGGTACTGTCAATTTCATTTGGGTTGGATTTATTTCAATCCTGCTCACAGCTGGCAGCACCCAAGTAATCATCATTTCGGGGCACAGCTGCATGTGATCTGATCGTAATGCCCATGGTCAATTTGGTTTGACGTTCGATATCCCTATGGGGCCAGTTAGGGACCAATAGTAAATTACCCAATTTACTGTACACCGGACAATATTTTTAAATGTCAATAGCACCAGATTTTAAAATGACTTAAAAACCTTAAACCAACTATACATTTTAGAAATACAAAAATTGAAAGTATTTAATGAGAACTAAAATATGTGCAACATTAAAATATTGTTCCATTTGCATTGCGTAAGTTATTGACAGTCCCTAACTAGTCCCAGAGCTAGGCTGTCCAATGTCAACTTTGCCACAGTTGCACACCAGACGGCTGAAGCTAATTGGCGAAAGACGTTAGATAGCGCTAGCCTAGGTGACTTCGAGACACAAGACTAGACAAGACTGATTAGACTAGTTCAAGTTATTTAGAAGGATGAGTGACTGTAACTGTGTAGTGTTTTAGGAGAGTGAATGTACATAAGCTTGCCACATGCGAACAAACACAGAAGAGATACCCCCCCCCCCCCCTCAAGACAAATCTTGTTTGCCTTCACTGCATTTCTTAACGACCAAGCTGAAAAACAAGGCCAAATCAGGAAGTTCAGCCCCCCTTTTAGTTTGGAGATGGCTAACTCTTCCTCTAATCCAGTGGTCACCAAACTTTTCTGAGTCAAGATCACTTTCTATGTCAAAAATGCAAGCTGAGATCTACCACTCAGATTTAAAAAACAAACACAACTTAAATAACGTAAGCCTATGCAACATTACCCAATTAAAACAGTTCTGTAGCATTGAGGTTTGTGCCGTAAGCTATAAGCCCAATACATTGTCACTGCATATTGGCTATGCTTGAATTCCCCTGCCAAGGTTGTTCTTCTCAGACCATTTTGGAATGATATTTAAAATGAGGTATATGATCACACTGGTAGTAGATCATTTGTTGTGTTACTTGTGAGGCACAGCAAAGTGAGCATGATCATTTGTTTATTTTTTAAATATATTTGTTATATTACTGGACTCGTGGTCAGTCTGAGAAGGAAGGAGCAGCGGTGAGGCTGCCTCTCACCCGACTCATCGACCTCTGCTCTCCATTCCTCCACTGAGAAAAGGAGACAGTCTTCCAGCTGATGGCGAAACTCAAGTCACACTGCATTATTTTTGCCTCATGCACCTATTCATGTTATTCCTATGACCAGAGAAAGTGAAATATTCCTCCGGCTTAAAAACGCTAATAATAACAACACAAGCTGATTGGAACCCTTTTCTAACATTATACTCATTCCTTGCAGCTGCAGTTGGTTGTAGCATGACATTTCATAACACTTTACCCAATATATTTAGTGTGTTCCCCTCAGGCTAGTACTCCACTATCACATATTTACAATACAACATCCATGTGTATGTGAAAAGTATCTTGTGGGGCTGGAGTTGGGTAAAAGGTACAACATTGGTCAGTTTAGGAACCAAACAGGTTCATGGCTAACAAACGTGACCTTCTACACTGAACAAAAATATAAATGCAACATGTAAAGTGTTGGTCCCATGTTTCATGAGCTGAAATATCCTAGAAATGTTCCATATGCAAAAAAATATTATTTCCCTGTTAGTGAGTGTTTATCCTTTGCTAAGATAATTCATCCACCTGACAGGTGTGGCATATCAAGAAGCTGATCAAAAAGCATGATCATTACACAGGTGCACCTTGTGCTGGGGACAATAAAAGGCCACTCTAAAATGTGCAGTTTTGTCACACAACACAATGCCACAGATGTCTCAAGTTTTGAGGGAGTGTGCAATTGGCAGGAATGTCCACCAGAGCTGTTGCCAGATAATTGAATGTTCATTTCTCTTCCATAAGCAGCCTCAATGTCATTTTATAGAATTTGGCAGTACGTCCAACCGGCCTCACAACCGCAGACCACATGTAACCACGCCAGCCCAGGACCTCCACATCCGGCTTCTTCATATCAAATTTGATTTGTCACATGCCCCGAAGGTGTAGATCAGGGGTGGGAAACTCCAGTCCTCGGGGGCCTGATTCGTGTCACACTATTTCTCCATCCCAAGCAAACACACCTGATTAATCAAATTGCATTCTAAACTGAAGATCATGATTAGGTGATTACTGGAGTCAGGTGTGTTAGGTGGACCTGGGGCAAAACTGTGACACAAATCAGGCCCTCGAGGACTGGACCCTGGTGTAGACCTTACTGTGCAATGTTTACTTACAAGCCCTTAATTAACCAACAATGCATGGTATGAGACAAGCCACCCGGACAACTGATGAAACTGTTGTTTTGCATAACCAAATAATTTCTGCTCAAACTGTCAGAAACCATCTCAGGGAAGCTCAACTGCGTGCACGTCTTCCTCACCAGGGTCTTGACCTAACCCAAGTGGGCAACTCCTCACCATCGATAGCCACTGGCATGCTGGAGAAGTGTGCTCTTTGCGGATGAATCCCGGTTTCAACTGTACCGGGCAGTTGGCAGACAGCAGCGTGTATGTCGTGGTGTGAGCCAGCGATGTTTGCTGATGTCAACATTGTGATCAGAGTGTCCAATGATGGAGGTGGGGTTATGGTTTTGGCAGGCATAAGCTACGGACAATGCATTTTATTTTATCGATGGCAATTTGACTGCACAGAGGTACTGTGACAAGATCCCGAGGCCCATTGTTGTGCCATATATCTGCCGACCATCACCCCAGTTCTTTCATGGCCTGCATACTCACCAGATATGTCACCCATTGAGCATGTTTGGGATGCTCTGGATTCACATTTACCACAGCGTGTTCCAGATCCAGACCACAATCAACAGCCTGATCAACTCTATGCCAAGGAGAAGAGCTGTATGAAATAATAATATAATGACTGGTTTTCTGATTTTCTGATCCACGCCAATCTTTTTTATTAACCATCTGTGACCAACAGATGCATATGTATTCCCAGTCATGTGAAATCCATAGCTTAGGGCCTAATTCATTTATTTCGTTGACTGATTTCCTTACATGAACTGTAAAATCATTGAAATTGTTGCAGGTTGCGTTTATATTTTGTTCAGTATATATCTGTCCTATAGAAGTACAACCGGTCGTTACTAATTCAGCAAAGAATCAATGCCTTTCTGTTTTTCTGACAATATCGAGCCTTTGTTTAGACTGTTGGTGTAACCCAAACTCCCTTGCTGTCAGTCTAAAAAGCAGAGGAGATTAACCAAAGCGGCCCGTGGAGGCAGAGCTCAGACAGCCTGCTCAGAACATGCACCTCGACTCTTGAGGAGAAGTTTGAGAGGGAAAACAGTCACTCTGAAAATCATAAACATCTCACACTTCCGCTGTCAACTCTAAAAATACCCGGCCTCGCCTCGCTCCCCCCCGTCGGTCTCCAGGAGCTATACAAATAAGAGCCCCTCCGTTTTTCTAAAATGTTCAGCCCATTGTTTTTCTCTCTTTTTGTTCAGACTTCTGCCTCTCCTGTACACAACATCGCGGAGCCTCTCTCCGGAGTTCACTGGAACTTAAACAGAGCAGAGCACATCTGAGGTGAAAGAGAGAATATTAAAAACAGGATATTTTACTGTAGTATTTGCATATTTTCTTTGATGACAGAAAAATGTTGATGTCATTGAGCCAAGTTGCTTTAGAGTTCAGTCCTGGGGGGCTGTTTAGGAGAAATTTAACACTTTTTGGGAAATGGAAGATCTATTTTTTTGTTTATTTTGGCTTTGAAATGTGTGCTCTTGATTTGAGAACTGAGGCATGAGCCCCAGTTTAAAGACACAGTGGAGAAATTACACAATTCCCAGAGATGACTCACCGAGCTCTATTTTCAACATTTAAAACCAATTTTAAAACCTCTTTGAAACATATTTACAAAAGTACAAAACATCAGATCCTACAAGCAATTCCTTGTATTCACTGGCGTACTACACGCCCTGCAGCCCCACAAGGCAGGTCATAAGCCATGAATTTCTTTTTTAGAATGACAGGAAATAAGCTGGAAAACTGCTAAATTCTCTGACTCATGGCAAAATGTTTAGAATAGCAGGACATTTGCTTAGAAAATGCTAAATTCTCTCAGCCTCATTGCAAAATCTGTAGAAAAGTATGAGATGGTCTATAAAACTGCAGTATGCCGCTGCTTGCATTGACTTGAAAGCCATTGCTTGTATTGTTATAAATTATACATTTTATGCACACTCATGAAATTGATCAAAAAGAGACATACAAACACGGATATCTATGTAGGTGTTGTCATGAGAGCCACTGTCTTCCACAACACTTTTGAATCTCTGCCATCTCCCCCTTCTTGTCACTTCTATTCAACAGGGTCTAATTACAGTGGCCTCTCTCTCCAGACTCTACTTGCCATGCATTACCTAACTCGTCTCTCTAACGAACAATCTCCAACCAGCCACCCATTTCCTCTTTTTCCCTTGATTGATTCTCACCTTTTCATTCTTCCTGCTCACCTCATTAACAGAGCACCGGTTCGCCCCCCCCCCCCCCATCTCCCCCATCCTCCTATCTCCGCCACGGCCTCTTGGATTAGTAAGCTGGCGGAGCCCGGAACGGCGTATAATTAGAGGGGAACATAATAAAGTGCGTTCCTCATCAGCTGGGGGGCCGGTGCCCCCTGGACCACCATCCCACCCTCCCGGGTTTAATCAGCAGAGTACAATGGGATATTACCTGTGCCAGCCTGAGCCAATGGAGATGCAGCACCGCTGTCACAAGCCATTTCGGTGACGCCCGGTGCACAGGCTCTTTAGAGGCCCTTTTCCATAGTCTTTCATGGTTGTCTCTGTTAATTTGTCCCCCAGGGAAAGAGGGCTCCGGAGCCCATGAAAAATCAAGCTCATTTATGCCCTTATTTATTTATTTGTTTATTTGGAGCCACTTATACAGCATGTTTTTCTTTATTGGTTTTCCCTCTGAGACTCCCTTGGGGCCCTGTACGTGAGGGGTGTGTGTGTGTGTGTGATATCAAGAGATTAATCCATTTCTCCCTAAATTGGACATGTTTTATGCTTTGGGGACTGGTGTCCGGTTTCACCCACACACGGGTGTCAGGTAGCCTTGCAGTTAGAGCATTGGGCTAGTAACCAAAAGGTTGCTAGTTTAAATCTGAGCCAACAAGGTGATGGCAGACCCTGGCCATGACCCCACTCTTCGAGGGTGTCTCAGGGGGAATTAGGATATGCAAAAAAACACATTTCCAATTCACACGTGTATTAATTAACACTTGTACATGTGTGAAATAGGACAAATTTAAGAACCCTCATTATTATTATTATTGTTATTATTATACACACACACACATTCTTACAGAACCTCATTCAGCCCCATCTATTCCCTATGTAGGATCCACACACACTCTGGGGAGATGGGCTGTGGACTGAGGAAGCTGAAGCCATCAGAGGAGAGCAGTCCAGGGAAGATCTACTCCACCCTGAAGAGACCACAGGTGGAGACCAAGGTGGGCGTGGCCTACACATACCAATACGTCGACTTCCTCGTAGGGAATTACGGTAAGACATGCAACGTTTCAGAGAGAATTCAGTGGTTATTTCTAAGCCGTTTGAAAAATGTATTAGTCGCTGTTACAGTAAGAATACTAAATTATAATGTTCTCCAACTCTCTTTTTACACACCGAAGATATCTGTAACCATCATATTATTAGGGGTGGCAGGTAACCTAGTGGTTAGAGCATTGGGCCAGTAACCGAAAGGTTGCTAGATCGAATCCCCGAGCTGACAAGGTAAAAATCTGTCGTTTTGCCCCTGAATAAGGCAGTTAACCCACTATTCCTAGGCTGTCATTATAAATAATAATTTGTTCTTAACTGACTTGCCTACTTAAATCAAGGTTCAATAAAAAATATATATTGTTCAAGTTCAGTACCAGACATAAAGCTGACAAACACAACAGGTTCTCCAACCACAGAACACATTCTCCACCTCTCACATCGTTAGATGGAAATACATTCCTCCACCATAATAGACTCCATCTCCCTCTCCCACCTCCTCACACACCCGCAGCCCACAGAGGCCTTTCTTGTTGCAATTTGAGGTGTTTATGAGATGCAAGGTGGGTGTTGCTTCCTGAGACCTGCTCTGCTCAGGGGCGGGGCCCATGGAAGCTGGGGATAAATATAGCCATCACTTTATTTCCCGTCAAGAGAAGTTACAGTGTGAATGATGGTGGGCTGGTGGGAGATGCAGTCCTCTGGAGCCGGGAGAAGCTGGGAGATGTAGTGTGCTGTGCGTCGGCTGTGACAGTTTATTAGACTCCATTAGCGAGTCACTTTGACGGGGAGAGAATGGGTACTAAGATACACCATCTGGGTGTCTGGGGCTGTATGTGTGCGTCTCTCTCGCTTTCTGTCTCTCCTGCGCTCTCGCTCTCTCCCACTGTTGTCTGTCTCGCTCGCTCTTTCTCAGTTCTCTGCCTCGCTCTTTTTTTTAAAGCTGTGCCTGTTTATGTCTCCTAGGACTATATTGAGTCTGTGTAGTGTTTGGGACCGTCTGAAAATCCTTACATTATCGAAACAGTTTTCCAGGGTAACTGTTGGGGGATAACTTACTGTATGTAATTCTATTGTACCAGGCATTTGACTAGGCTACAGGTAGTTCCACAGTTCCTGCCACTGTTCGTGCTGTTTCCTAGAAAATACACAACATTTAATATGATCACAGAAGTGCACTATACATACTCATGGCTGTATATACTAACTAGCCTGTTTATTCCAATTTGTAATGTAAATGTGGCCTCTTTTGTATCCAGGTTCATACTTTCTTGTTCTAAAAAGTGTTTTGGTTTCAGCAACAGGCTCTAACAAAACACTTTCAACTAATCAAATTGTTCAGATAACTATGAGAATTGAGGACAAAATTAGGACATTAGGAAGATTACAAATGTTTGTGTTTATTTGTTTCCAATCATGTCCATAGCTCAATGTATCTCTAAAACAGGCACCATATAGCACTGCTAGTCACTTTTAGGGGGTTTTCACATCTGAAATTTGGTACCCTGGTTCGGTGTCCTGGAGCATTTTGTGAGAATTCTACAGAATATGTTTTGCTTTCACAAGACCTGAAAATAACAGTTTCAAGGTGCGATTAGCATTTTACATGACGTTAGCGAGCTAGCTTGTTTACAACGGGCAAAAAAGTTCCACACAACTCACGCTGTCATGTCACAATATCTGGTACTCTGGTTCTGGGTCTTGGTCCCGCTACTCACACAGGTCCAGGATCTTTTGGGTTTCATGTTATGCAGGTGAGTGAGGACCCAAAAGCGATTTAACAGAAACAGAGTCTTTTAATGTCCAAACAGGGAAAACATAAATCCTCAATCTTTACAGGAGATGTCCAAACAGGGAAAACATAAATCCTCTATCTTTACAGGAGAGTCCCCCTTCTAGTAGTAGAGGAGAATAGCAGGGCTAGCGGCAACAGACTGCTGGTCCCTCCGGGTAGGCGCGGGCCGTAGAGGACAGAGACACCTGCTCACACGCAGCATCTGATGAAGAGGCAGATTACGACAGGACGGGACAAGGGCAAAGCAAACAAGAATCCGACAAGGACAGAAGCAGAAACAGAGAGAGAAATAGAGACTTAATCAGAGGGCAAAAGAGGGGACAGGTGTGAGAGAGTAAACGAGGTCGTTAGGAGAATGAGGAACAGCTGGGAGCAGGAACGGAACGATAGAGAGATAGAGAGAGAGAAAGTAACCTAATACGACCAGCAGGGAAACGAAGAGAAGAGAAAGCACAGGGACAAGACATAACATGACAATACATGACAGTACCCCCCCACTCACCGAGCGCCTCCTGGCGCACTCGAGGAGGAAACCTGGCGGCAACGGAGGAAATCATCGATCAGCGAACGGTCCAGCACGTCCCGAGATGGAACCCAACTCCTTTCCTCAGGACCGTACCCCTCCCAATCCACTAGGTACTGATGACCACGGCCCCGAGGACGCATGTCCATAATCTTCCGGACCCTGTAGATAGGTGCGCCCTCGACAAGGACGGGGGGGGAGACGAACGGGGCGCGAAGAAAAGGCTTGACACAGGAGACATGGAAGACCGGGTGGACGCGACGAAGATGTCGCGGAAGAAGAAGTCGCACTGCGACAGGATTAACGACCTGAGAAATACGGAACGGACCAATGAACCGCGGGGTCAATTTGCGAGAAGCTGTCATAAGGGGAAGGTTACGAGTAGAGAGCCATACTCTCTGACCGCGACAATACCTAGGACTCTTAGTCCTACGCTTATTAGCGGCTCTCACAGTCTGCGCCCTATAACGGCAAAGTGCAGACCTGACCCTCTTCCAGGTGCGCTCACAACGTTGGACAAAAGCCTGAGCGGAGGGACGCTGGACTCGGCGAGCTGGGACGAGAACAGAGGAGGCTGGTACCGAGGCTACTCTGAAAAGGAGATAGCCCGGTCGCAGACGAAGGAAGCGAGTTGTGAGCGTATTCTGCCCAGGGAGCTGTTCTGCCCAAGACGCAGGGTTTCGAAAGGAAAGACTGCGTAAGATGCGACCAATAGTCTGATTGGCCCGTTCTGCTTGACCGTTAGACTGGGGTGAAAACCGGAAGAGAGACTGACGGAAGCCCCAATCAAACGGCAAAACTCCCTCCAAAATTGAGACGTGAATTGCGGACCCCTGTCCGAAACGGCGTCTGACGGAAGGCCATGAATTCTGAAAACATTCTCAATGATGATTTGTGCCGTCTCTTTAGCAGAAGGAAGCTTAGCGAGGGAATAAAATGAGCCGCCTTAGAGAACCTATCGACAACCGTTAGAATAACAGTCTTCCCCGCTGACGAAGGCAGACCGGTAATAAAGTCTAAGGCGATGTGAGACCACGGTCGAGAGGGAATGGAAAGCGGTCTGAGACGGCCGGCAGGAGGAGAGTTACCGGACTTAGTCTGCGCGCAGTCCGAACAAGCAGCCACGAAACGACGCGTGTCATGCTCCTGAGTGGGCCACCAAAAACGCTGGCGAATAGAAGCAAGCGTACCCCGAACGCCGGGGTGGCCGGCTAACTTGGCAGAGTGAGCCCACTGAAGAACGGCCAGACGAGTAGGAACGGGAACGAAAGAAGGTTCCTAGGACAAGCGCGCGCGACGTGTGAGTGAGTGCTTGCTTTACCTGCCTCTCAATTCCCCAGACAGTCAACCCGACAACACGCCCCTCAGGGAGAATCCCCTCGGGGTCGGTGGAGGCTACTGAAGAACTGAAGAGACGGGATAAAGCATCAGGCTTGGTGTTCTTTGAGCCCGGACGATAAGAAATAACGAACTCGAAACGAGCGAAAAACAGCGCCCAACGAGCCTGACGCGCATTAAGTCGTTTGGCAGAACGGATGTACTCAAGGTTCTTATGGTCAGTCCAAACGACAAAGGAACGGTCGCCCCTCAACCACTGTCGCCATTCGCCTAAGGCTAAGCGGATGGCGAGCAGTTCAAGCGGTTTCCCACATCATAGTTACGTTCTGACGGCGACAGGCGATGAGAAAAATACACGCAAGGGTGGACCTTATCGTCAGAATGGGACCGCTGGGACAGAATGGCTCCCACGCCCACCTCTGACGCGTCAACCTCGACAATGAACTGTCTAGAGACGTCAGGTGTAACAAGGATAGGAGCGGATGTAAACGCTTCTTGAGGAGATCAAAAGCTCCCTGGGCGGAAACGGACCACTTAAAGCACGTCTTGACAGAAGTAAGGGCTGTGAGAGGAGCTGCCACCTGACCGAAATTACGAATGAAACGACGATAGAAATTCGCGAAACCGAGAAAGCGCTGCAGCTCGACACGTGACTTAGGGACGGGCCAATCGCTGACAGCTTGGACCTTAGCGGGATCCATCTGAATGCCTTCAGCGGAAATAACAGAACCGAGAAATGTGACGGAGGAGACATGAAAAGCGCACTTCTCAGCCTTCACATAAAGACAATTCTCTAAAAGGCGCTGGAGGACACGTCGAACGTGCTGAACATGAATCTGGGGTGACGGTGAAAAAATCAGGATATCGTCAAGGTAAACGAAAACAAAGATGTTCAGCATGTCTCTCAGTACATCATTCACTAATGCCTGAAAGACAGCTGGAGCGTTAGCGAGACCGAACGGCAGAACCCGGTATTCAAAGTGCCCTAACGGAGTGTTAAACACCGTTTTCCACTCGTCCCCCTCCCTGATGCGCACAAGATAGTAAGCGTTACGAAGGTCCAACTTAGTGAAAAACCTGGCTCCCTGCAGGATCTCGAAGGCTGAAGACATAAGGGGAAGCGGGTAACGATTCTTAACCGTTATGTCATTCAGCCCTCGATAATCCACGCAGGGGCGCAGGGTCCCGTCCTTTTTCTTAACAAAAAAAAACCCCGCTCCGGCGGGAGAGGAGGAAGGGACTACGGTACCGGCGTCGAGAGCTACAGACAAATAATCTTCGAGAGCCTTACGTTCGGGAGCCGACAGAGAGTATAGTCTACCCCGGGGGGGAGTGGTACCCGGAAGGAGATCAATACTACAATCATATGACCGGTGAGGAGGAAGGGAGGTGGCCCTGGACCGACTGAAGACCGTGCGCAGATCATGATATTCCTCCGGCACCCCTGTCAAATCACCAGGCTCCTCCTGTGAAGAGGGGGCAGAAGAAACAGGTGGAATAGCAGACATTAAACACTTCACATGACAAGAGACGTTCCAGGAGAGGATAGAGTTACTAGACCAATTAATAGAAGGATTATGACACACTAGCCAGGGATGGCCCAAAACAACAGGTGTAAAAGGTGAACGAAAAATCAAAAAAGAAATGGTTTCGCTATGATTACCAGAGACAGTGAGGGTTAAAGGTAGCGTTTCACGCTGAATCCTGGGGAGAGGACTACCATCCAAGGCGAACATGGCCGTGGGCTCCCCTAACTGTCTGAGAGGAATGTCATGTTCCCGAGCCCAGGCTTCGTCCATAAAACAGCCCTCCGCCCCAGAGTCTATCAAGGCACTGCAGGAAGCTGCCGAACCGGTCCAGCGTAGATGGACCGACAAGGTAGTACAGGATCTTGAAGGAGAGACCTGAGTAGTAGCGCTCACCAGTAGCCCTCCGCTTACTGATGAGCTCTGGCTTTTACTGGACATGAAATGACAAAATGACCAGCGGAACCGCAATAGAGACAGAGGCGGTTGGTGATTCTCCGTTCCCTCTCCTTAGTCGAGATGTGAATACCCCCCAGCTGCATGGGCTCAGCACCTGAGCCAGTGGAGGAAGATGGTAGTGATGCGGAGAGGGGGGAAACGGATAACGCGAGCTCTCTTCCACGAGCTCGGTGACGAAGATCTACCCGTCGTTCTATGCGAATAGCGAGTTCAATCAAAGAATCCACGCTGGAAGGAACCTCCCGGGAGAGAATCTCATCCTTTACCTCCGCGTGGAGACCCTCCAGAAAACGAGCGAGCAACGCTGGCTCGTTCCAGTCACTGGAGGCAGCAAGAGTGCGAAACTCTATAGAGTAGTCCGTTATGGATCGATTACCTTGACATAGGGAAGACAGGGCCCTGGAAGCTTCTTTCCCAAAAACTGAACGATCAAAAACCCGTATCATCTCCTCCTTAAAGTTCTGATACTGGTTAGTACACTCAGCCCTTGCCTCCCAGATTGCCGTGCCCCACTCACGAGCCCGTCCAGTAAGGAGAGATATGACGTAGGCGATACGAGCTGTACCCCTGGAGTACGTGTTGGGCTGGAGAGAGAACACAATATCACACTGGGTGAGGAACGAGCGGCATTCAGTGGGCTCCCCAGAGTAACACGGTGGGTTATTGATTCTGGGCTCCGGAGACTCGGAAGCCCTGGAAGTAGCCGGTGGATCGAGGCGGAGATTGTGAATATGTTTCGAGAGGTCGGAGACTTGGGCGGCCAGGGTCTCAACGGCATGTCGAGCAGCAGACAATTCCTGCTCGTGTCTGCCTAGCATCGCTCCCTGGATCTCGACGGCTGAGTAGAGAGGATCCGAAGTCGCTGGGTCCATTCTTGGTCGGATTCTTCTGTTATGCAGGTGAGTGAGGACCCAAAAGCGATTTAACAGAAACAGAGTCTTTTAATGTCCAAACAGGGAAAACATAAATCCTCAATCTTTACAGGAGATGTCCAAACAGGAAAACATAAATCCTCTATCTTTACAGGAGAGTCCCCCTTCTAGTAGTAGAGGAGAATAGCAGGGCTAGCGGCAACAGACTGCTGGTCCCTCCGGGTAGGCACGGGCCGTAGAGGACAGAGACACCTGCTCACACGCAGCATCTGATGAAGAGGCAGATTACGACAGGACGGGACAAGGGCAAAGCAAACAAGAATCCGACAAGGACAGAAGCAGAAACAGAGAGAGAAATAGAGACTTAATCAGAGGGCAAAAGAGGGGACAGGTGTGAGAGAGTAAACGAGGTCGTTAGGAGAATGAGGAACAGCTGGGAGCAGGAACGGAACGATAGAGAGAGAGAGAGAGATAGAGAGAGAGAAAGTAACCTAATACGACCAGCAGGGGGAAACGAAGAGAAGAGAAAGCACAGGGACAAGACATAACATGACAATACATGACATTTCACACATGCTTTATAGCGCAGATCAGGGTACCACATGCTCCAGAATCAGGATAATAAGGGGATATGTGAAAGCGCCTCTTAGATACATGACCAAATGATAGGGGGCCATGTTGAACCACATAAAGACCGGACCAAGATATGAAGAGCAATGTGTCATGAGCTTTTAATGAACTGCCACTGTAAATGCCAGGCAGCCTTAGCTAGCAAGCTATAACCCCAGGTTTTATGTCAGTTTATTGCACACATTCACGAACATGGCCATGCTGCTACCTTTCATTTACCTCAGAAAATTGTTTTGAAACAGAGGCAAGAATGATTTGATATTAACACCATGACCCAATAGGCAAAGGATAAAGTGAGTGCTGTGCTAACCGGTGTGGAAAGAAGCCAGCTCACCCTTACACACAGAGAAATGCTCTTGGAGTGCTTGGCACGTATTTTATTTCCAAAACTATGATTTCAAATATTTAAAATGTCAAGAGGATGAAAAATTGAAAACACACTTATGTTAGTCTCCAGTAGACAGCATATAGCTACAGAGATGTTGTCCTTGAAATCAAATCCAGCTGACACGCACGCACGCATGCACGCACGCACACACCATTTGATTTCATCTTGGCTTCAAACACATTATTTATATGCAAAACCCCCAGAGCCTGAAGTCCTCTTGTTAATATAAGCTTTTCTCACCGCTCCGCGTGACTGACATGTAGAAGCAGCGGCCTGTGCTCTGATCGGAAGCAGGAATATGGAGCACGGAAATGAGAGGTCAGTGGAATTTTTGAGCACCGTAGTGTGTTCTGGGTGGAGATTAACCCCTGGATGCGGGGAGCCAGAATGTATCCCAGTTCACCACTCCGAGAGGGAGAATTGAACCGCGGTTGGTTCTCGGGGAACGACATTGCAGTGAATTCACGGTCATCAGGTTTTACATTAGATTTCCATTATATTCCCACTGCATGGGTGAGGTGTTTGCATGGCTCGATTCCATTCAACATGTTGTTTATAATGTAGAAACAGAAAAGACATGCTTAGGGTAGAAGTTGACACCAACCACAGATCTAGGATCCCATGACTTTATACCCCCTAAACGTAACATTAGAGGTATGACAAATGAATGAGCCTGTAGGTCTAATGATTATGGGTCATTTCTATTCAAAGACATGCACATGTAGAATGCACATCTGCCTTAAAGTGTGAATGTAGATGATAGGGATGGTCGGATTAGCATACTCAATCAATGAACCACGGATGGCTTTGTGTAGCAGGCAGCTCCTACTAAGTTCAATCTCGGTAACCAAATACACTGAGTGTACGAAACTTGAAGAACACCTTCCTAATATTAAGTTGCAGCCCGCTTGTGTCCTCAGAATTGGGGCATGGACTCTACAAGGTGTCAAACGTTTTCCACAGGGATGCTGGCCCATGTTGATGCATATGCTTCCCACAGTTGTGACAAGTTGGCTGGGTGTCCTTTGGGTGGTGGATCATTCTTGATACACACAGGAAACTGTTGAGCATGAAAAACCCAGCAGCGTTGCAGTTCTTGACGCAAACCGGTGCGCCTGCTACCTACTACCATAGCCCGTTCGTAGGCACTTAAATATTTTGTCTTGCCCATTCAATCTCTGAATGGCACACATACACAATCCTTGTCTCAGTTGTCTCAAGGCTTTACAATCCCTATTTAACCTGTCACCTCCCCTTAATCTACTCTGATTGATGTGGATTTAACAAATTACAAATTACAAGGGATCATAGCATTCACCTGGTCAGTCTGTCGTGGAAAGGGCAGGTGTTCATAATGTTTTGTACACTCAGTGAATGTCATACACTGTAAGTTTAACTCTTCTGTAAATACTTCACATGTAAATACCTTTTGAGGTTTCTCAGTACAGGTGTTCATACAGCAACAGATGTAGTGCTGAATGTTCCTTACTATTGCTTTGGACCACTCAAGCGGTCGAATACCAGCCTATTGTTTTTCAAATCAAATGTGTTCGAGCAGCCTTAAAAAGTCTGACATTGTAAAACTCAGCAGGTTCCTAATCATTGGGCTTCAAACAAGAGCAACTGCTGACAACGTTTTCATCAACAGGAAACGCAGATTTCTGTACATTTCCTTCCTCTCCCCCTTTCACTCACTCTCTCTCTCTCTCTCTACGTCCTATATCTGAGCCTATGTCTGAGGCAATATGTTTGAGATTAGCCTTGATTCTACAGGAGGAAATTCTTCTTCTTCTGCAAATACTGTTTCCTGTGTCTAAGAGTCTGTCTTCTGTGGTGAACGGATCCTCATCTGCTATGTGAAATATGTGTACATACAATTATGTTCCTTCTCCTTCGTGGAGGCAAATAATCTGTTCATGATTTGGTTTTACTGGCAGCCCAAATATTAACCTGTCTTATCTAGTTTTCAGGAGAGTTCTCTTTCTCTCTCTAGAGGTGTGTGGAGATTTCTGAGTGTGGGATCTGTGTGCATTATGTTTGTGTGTGTATATATACTGTAAGAGTGTGTGTGTGTTTGAGTGTCTGTTTTTACCAACCCCATTTTCTTAGCGTCCACCCTCTTCTCGCTACTCTGATACACAATACCTCCTATATGCCCCCTCACAGCTTTATTGGGTGTTATTGCCCTGTTGCTCTGATCCAATATGACAGTATTGATTGTGTTGAAATGCAATCTAGGCATAGCTAGCAGAGGAGTAAACAAGCTACATTTAACCAAACACCTCTGCCCCAGCCTTCACACAACCCAAATGAGGAACAAAGATATTTGTCTGCTATAAAAAGAGGATAAATTGTTTCCTCTCATGGCTGTTCTTGGACTTTATTAAGAGGGCATTGGGTTGTTGCTCACCGTTCACAGGAAGTGTCTTCATTCTGGAGAATCTTGACCTCACTTCCTGAAAGCTAGGTTTGAACATTTCTGTTTTCAAAGAACGTCTTGGTTGAAGGTCCATCGCAAGGTTCATGGGACATTGGTTTTCTGTGAAAGCTTTCAATTGGAATGACAAGATACAGAATGTACTGAGAGTGTATGCATGTGCACACTTAAATGACAGAGCTGAACACAGTTGTTTTTCCATTCATCTTCATTCTCATTCAGTTAGTGGGATTCCAGTTGTCGTTCCAAAAATGTTGCTTAATAATTGACATGCACAGCTTGAGACTGCCATGCTACTTACTGCTTATCCTACAGCCATTCTCTCCCATTAAGCACTAATGTAGAGCTTCAGACATTCTGGAGCTGTTTGAACTCCTCTGAGCTGGCGTGTTATGAATAGTCTAACATTTCAAAAGCATATTTGAAGTTCTCATGAGATCGATATAGATATGGGGGTGGGGTTCTCTTCAGATTTCTGCTGTGAGAACCAACACAAGACTCCACTGAGGATATATCAACCCTCAAATAAACCTCAAGGACTCACCATCAATAACGGAATAGTGTAGCCTACCCACGAATGACTTCTCCTCAGTGATCGACATACTTGGGAAAATGTTTGCTAAACGGGGTTCATTCGAGTCCGTTGGGCTATCTGAGTTCTCTGAAAACCACACAGCAGAGAAGTATCGTATTGACAAAATGTCTTCTCTAAATAGTCATGTCAAGGTTTGAGCCCACCTCACCGCCACACACTGGTTGTGTGTGCTTTCTCCGAGAGTCTGTCTCTCATCCTGTGTAAACTGTCAATCGTACGTAGCACCAGTCGTATCTGTTATCTTTAATAATATATTTAAATGTCATTCTCCTGCATTTGACTTATTTCATAACTCATGGGAACATGGGTCTTGTCCTTCAAGAATTCAGTACATTGCTTGTGAAGTATGTAGGTATCACAGCGTCAATTATATATAATAATCCTATATGTCTATAGCAATCTATTCTGGTAATTTACAAACAAAAGATGGGGGTGTTATGCAGGCACTGTAGGCAGTTAATTATAATAAAGATCATAGACACATTCTGTAATTATTGCAGATCTGTCTCATATTTCACTCATACATCTGAGTTGGTAGCGAGGTCCCAGGCATTGTTTCCATGGGTTCAATCATTATAGTGCCGGGTGTGGTTTCCATGACAATCTACCACCTGTTGTCTGGTGGAGCTCCCATCTGCTGGGAGACTGAGGTGTGAGTCAAAGGCTTTCTGCAATGGGAGTTAATGACTACTGAAGAGGGTGTGGACGATACAGTATCTGTTTATTCATTTAGGTTCGCATCTCTTGATGTATCGTACTGGCGCCTTCATACTCAGTCTGGGGAATCAGCCTGGGGCGGCAGGTAACCTAGAGGTTAGAGCGTTGGACTAGTGACCGAAACGTTGCAAGATCGAATCCCCGAGCTGACAAGGTAAAAATCTTGTCGTTCTGCCCCTGAACAAGGCAGTTAACCTACTGTTCCTAGGCTGTCATTGAAAATAAGAATTTGTTCTTAACTGACTTGCCTACTTAAATAAAGGTTAAATAAAAATATGCCTCCCTAACTTATGTTACGGCTAATGCATCTCTATGGAAAATATGAGGAACAGTAGATTTATTTATTACTGCTATGTAAGAGAATGAGATGATTCACACCGTGTGTGCAGGTGCAGACACGTGTTTTACAGTGCCGGCTACACATAGACGTGGATCATCCACTCTATACAGTTGTGAAAACACTTAGTGCCTTCTAAAAGTATTCACACCCCTTGACTTTTTTCACTGTGTTGTGTTATAGCCAGAATTTAAAATGGACTCCATTGAGATTGTGTGTCACTGGCTTACACACAACACCCCATAATGTCATAGTGGAATTGTGTTTTTAGACATTTTCACAAATTATTTAAAAATGTAAAGCTGAAATGTCTTGAGTCAATTAGTATTCAACCCCTTTGTTATGGCTAGCCTAAATAAGTTCAGGAGTAAAATTAGGTTAACAAGTCACATAATAACTTTCATGGACTCCTCTGTGTGCAATAATAGTGTTTAACATGCTTTTTGAATGCCTGAATACTTCATTTCTGTACCCCACACATTCAATTATCTGTAAGGTCCCTCAGTTGAGCAGTGAATTTCAAAAACAGATAAATCCACAAAGACCAGTAGGTTTTCCAATGCCTCGCAAAGAAAGGCACCTATTGCTAGATGGGTAAAAAAAAGCAGACGTTGAATAGTGTATCAAATACACCCAGCCTGCTCATTTAACACAAGCGGCCTCATTTAACTCAGTTGCTGGAGAGGAAGCAAACCGCTCAGGGATTTCACCATGAGGCCAATGGTAACTTTGAAGCAGTTAGTTTTAATTAATGGCTGTGGTAGGAGAAAACTAAGGATGGATAGACAACATTGTAGTTACTCCACAATACTAACCTAAATTACAGAGTGTAAAGAAGGAAGCCTGTACAGCATATTCCAAAACATTCATCCTGTTTGGAATAAGACACTAAAGTAAAACTGAAAAAAATGTGGCAATTTCTGAATACAAATCGTTATGTTTGGTGCAAATCCAACAAAACACATCATCGAGTACCACTGTTCATATTTTCAAGCATGGTGGTAGCTGCATCATGTTATGGGTATGCTTGTCATCGGCAATGACTAGAGAGTTTTTTAGGAGAAAAAGAAACTGTAGGAAAACCTGGTTTAGTCTGCTTTCCAACAGACACTGGGAGACAAATTCACCTTTCAGCAGGTCAATAACCTTAAACATAAGCCAAATATACACTGGACTGGCTTACCAAGTTTCAAGCCTGTAAGTATATGGCAAGACTTAAATGTCTGTCTATTAATGATCATTCAACCACTTGTCAGAGCTTGAAGACATTTTTAAAGAATAATGTGAAAATATTGAACAATCTTTAGAATTACCCAGAAAGACTCACAGCTGTAATCACTGCCAAAGGTGATTCTAACATGTATTGACTCAGGGGTGTATACTTATGTAAGTTAGATTTCTGTATTTCATTTTCTGTACATTTGCAAGCATTTCTAAAAACATGTTTTACTTTGTCATTATGGGGTGTATGTAGGTGGGGAAGAAAAAAATACATGTTATCCATAAGAGGCTGAAAAACATGTGACACCCCATTGATAGTTTTTGGCTGCCACATTTTATCATCAAACATATTCAAGTTCACAGCCTTTGAGATGGGGCTTGTACTGAGCCCTGAGGTATACCAGTAGATTCAATACTACTGTACTGAGGTGTTCTACTTCATTGGGTTATTATTTCAAACATTTTGGACCTTTTATTTAACTAGGCATATTGAGGTATTGAGTTGTGGTGGTGGTTCTCCGTACCCTGTGTACTCTTCCGTAATAATTATGGAGGCACGAAGGGCACTGCGTGAGATGTTGAAACTGGGGATCCCAGAGGAATGCCGGGGACCTAGGGCTGTTTGCATGTCATTATCAATGTGGGTACCCCCTTCCACCTACGTACAGTGCAGAAACACAGACACACACATAACCTCCGCCACCAACAGATACCCAGACATACCTACCATACAGCGTTTACAGTATCTCTCTCAAACAGTGCAATCTTTCATGACGTGGAAAGATATGATCCCCATAGTCATAGTGGTGGTGATTTATACATACAGTACAAACCCAGACGGTAGGCATTATAGATGAACCCTCTCTAAGACAGATTCCCAATGTTTTCCTAAGAAGTAATAATCTCACAGAACAGAAGTAAAGAAGATTATGGACTTGAGAGTAAACAGAAATGCATTTGATGCCAGGAACCTGTAAATAAGGAATGGAAATCTAGCCTTGTTGAAGGGGTCTAATCCTTATGTTAACCACAAGCTACTACAAATTCTAATCTCCATATTTTACCATTATAATTTTGTATCTTACAATCTATTTGCATCGAACACTTCTCTTATTCAAGTGTGGCTTCTTTCAATGGAACCCTAATGTCAGAAAATGTTATGGAAATGGACTCCAACCTAAAGGGAGGAAGGAGAAACTCATGTACTGTTGTGGTGCCAGACTTGGGTTCAAATAGTATTTGAGATCCTGAGTGTTTTCTTGATCCTGCCCAGAGTGCCAGGTGGGCAGGTTTTTCACTTTGGGGATTTTTTCTTCTTCGATTTGTTCAATTGCACCAGGCAACCTATGTCAAACACAACTAAAGTATTTGAAAGATTCAGAATGCTATTTGAACCCAGGTCTGCTGTGGTGCACCACTGAATGTCGTCAATGGATTCATATGGGCATTGATGAACGCCTGCTCATTTAACACTGCTTGTTTCTCAAGAGCTGCCCGTCTCCGAGCAACAGGGCTGTCAACGGATCTACTTTCTCAGAAATCTGGCTTCGGAGACTTCCTGTCAAGCAAATCTGATGGAGGAAGAGACTTAATTCCAGAAAGACCTTTTTTTCCTATTTATAAACCTTTTTACTAGCTGCACAAATTACAGGTCGTTTTCCCTCCATCAAGTCACCGAGCGCCTTTTCATTTAGCCGTCGTAACGTACAGTGTTTAGACATTTTAAAGAGGGAGCTTTTGATTAACTCTGTGCTTTTCCACTATTTTACAGGCTTATGTGTGGTTGTGCTAAGATTGAAAGTAGCAGGGGATGCATAGGTACATGGTGATCTACAGATGGACGCTTAAATGCACTGTCTAGACTTAAAAGTACAATTAAATGAGCATTTTAGCAGTTCCTGGAGACTCACTGCCTAGTCAAACGACACACTAAACCTAAGCTCCTCATCGATTATGTCTGCTTCGGACGGGTCCAGTCTGTTGATGACTGCCTACTCTTCTCATGATGCAGTCTGTTACGGTGCCACCGTGTAAGCTGTCATAAGACTTGCATAACCTGTAACAACACCTAGCAGGCTAGCAGTGACTCTTCCTCCCTCTGGAACATGACCCCTGTCAGTAGTTCCGTTTTAAATGATTAGAATGTTGTCATCTGTATCTGAGAAGGGAACAGGAGCAGCTTGTCTCCAGGTTATCTCCCACTTCGCCGGAGCACAAGGTGTGTGTGTGTGTGTGTGTGTGTGTGTGTGTGTGTGTGTGTGTGTGTGTGTGTGTGTGTGTGTGAGCGTACGTGTGTGCCTGTCTCTTTGTGTGTGTGTTTGAGAGATTGCGTGCTTACCTTGGTTGGCGTGCCTAAGTCTTAGAGAGTGTGCAATTTTGCTTACCTCTGAGCGAGTGGTGGGCCAATGCACGGCACCAGCAGGCCTCTCACAATGACTCATTAGTTAGGTAATTAAGGCACAAGGCTGTGTCCCCGGGGCTCCACAGTGGAGCACTGTGAGCTAGGACTACTAATTATACTGCTAGTCCCAGAGAAGAGAGCGATGGAGGGAACATATGGTCCATAGGTCCTGCTCTCAACAAAGGAGGGTGGTGGGGGGGAAGAAATGGGGAGAGGTGCGGACAGGGGACCTGTCGGCATTTTCATTATGCGTCTATGAAAGCTAATGGCACAGGGCAGGGCCTGGAGAGGGGAGACGGGTCCAGAGGTTGTGCTCAGTGGAAAGAAGGGTTTAGGGAGACAGAGTATTTTAATTGGACACAGATGAGGGTATGAGTACTTTGGATACTTACAGTATTCTGCAAGGGTGGGTTAACACAGACTTTAAATGGTCTTCTGTGGTAATTTGTAAGGACCTTCTATTATGTAGTAATTATGTAGGCTTTATGAACTGCCGTAGACCCCATAGAAGTAGAGAAATAGTGAAGGGGTGGTGGCTATTGTCATTTTGAGCACAGTGCTACCATTAGTCATTGTCATTTGGATGACATATTGTAGTATCCTAATCAAATTACAAGATGGAGGTCCCTTCCTGTATGGTTTCAGGATATTATACTCTACAGTCTACAGTATGCATCTTGTTTAGTCATGCAAAACACCACTTCCATGCCCTGAACTCAAAGCAGCTAACTTTTTCAGTTGAATGACATTATAATCTTCAAGTTGTTTGAATATGATATAGTCCAGAAGCAAAATGAGTTCTTAGTGTGGTAGGAAAATAAACAGCGCTTTAATTGTGATGAGGGAAAATGATGCTGAGCAGCAGATAGCATGTTTCACTTTTCCCTGAGTACTAATAGCTCATTTATTCCGGGTCTATTTTTTTCCCCACTCAAGGTTCATACAAATCGTATTGAACTATGTCCCCCAGCGGCAGAGTACCGAGTGTCGGTGGAGCCCACACGCTCAAATCTCTCAGCTTATTCATTTCTTATATACTCATTTATTTTTTTTACACATTGACTGATGGAAGTGCAATAGCCGAGCTCAACGGTGCTTACATGGAACTGATGGTAGAGGGCGAATGACACATCTAGCACAATCAATTCAAACTGGAGCTGGAAAGACTTCAAACTAGCTGCACTTCGTTTCATTTGACCTGTTTTCTATTGATAGGTCTTTGTATATATCCATACAAATTATGCTGATTCATGATTCCGACTGGCTGAGAAAAGCTGCCTTCCTGTCTGTCTCATCCTGACTCCTGACACGTTCTTTACTATGGGACAGCTGGAGATCGAATTTGAATATTGAAACAATGTTGCAAATGTTGGAGAGACAGACAGCAAGGTTTATACAAATCTCCACTGTTGAAATCTAAATGTTAGTCTAAAAGAAACGTGAGATGATGTTTTTTTATAGTGGAGATATAGTGGTTTATAAATTGCCTGGCTGGGTTGATGAGGCAGCAGATTGCGCAGTCAGATGGAACAGAGTAAATGGGCATTTTAACATCATAGATTTAGTCTGTGGTAACTTGTGGATAGACATCGGCTGGAATGCGGTTTTAACCCATCAGCATTCAGGATTAGACCCGCCGTTGTATAATATGTTACATTTACAGTGCCATCAAAAAGTTATTCATACCCCTAGACTTATTCCACATTTTGTTGCGTTACATCCTGAATTCAAAATGGATTAAATATTTATCTACACACAATATCCCATAATGACAAAGTAAAAACATGTTTTTTTGAAATGTTTGCAAATGTATTGATGATGAAATTCAGGAATATCTAATTTGCATAAGTATTCACACCCCAGAGTCCATATATGTTAGAATCACTTTTGGCAGTGATTACAGCTGAGTCTTTCTGGGTAGGTCTCTAAGAGCTTTGCACGCCTGGATTGTACAATATTTGCACATAATAAAATAAGAAATTCTAGACAGCTATTTTGGTATCACTTTACTTGACACCTAGCGTCATAACACACAATATAGTCATAACACTGTCATGATATATTAAGACCTGCACCTACATAAGTGTCAAAACACAAAACCTACCACACAAGGCAAAATATTCCATTACACCATTGCCTACATGTCAACAGTATTTTTATATAATATTTTCTGAAATTGACCATATTGAATTATCATTGTAATTGCGCACACATTGATGTCAGATATGCACCTACCCCAATAGTATGTTGCTGATAACTGGGATGAATGCAGGGGCATATTTCAGGAGCAGGACAAGACACCCTCTTTTTGACTGATGACTGACGGTTATGATGACAGTTTCATAAAGAGTATTTTCTTAGTCCAACTAAAGTGACACAAGATGGTCATACTACTTCTTGATAGTGAAATAAAGTGTAAAAACACTGAAAATATTCATTACAACAACAAAGGATGTAAGAAACAAACTTTCAAACAAAAGGAAATGTCTTGGCAGGGAAAAAATACATTTGAATTTATGTGGGTTTTGAAACTCTTATGTAGGTGTCATAACCAGCCATAAAATAACGCAATATACTGTATGTCACACCAGGTGTAAATATATGGGTCATGACAGTGTTACTACAATGTTGTTGATCCATCCTCAGTTTTCTATCACAGCCATTAAACTCTGTAACTGTTTTAGTCACCATTGGCTTCATTGTGAAATCCCTGAGCTGTTTCCTTCCTCTCCGGCAACTGAGTTAGGAAGGACGCCTGTATCTTTGTAGTGACTGGGTGTATTGATACACCATCCGTAGTGTAATGAATAACTTCACCATGCTCAAAGGGATATTCAATGTCTGCTTTTTTTTTTACCCATCTACCACTATCCGCCCTTGTTTGCCAAGCATTGGAAAACCTCCCTGGTCTTTGTGGTTGAATCTGTGTTTGAAATTCACTGCTCGACTGAGGGACCTTGCAGGCAATTCCACTTTGACATTATGGGGTTTTGTGTGTGGGCCAGTGACACAAAATCTAAATTTAAGTAATTTAATATTCAGGCTGTAAGACAGACAACAAAATGTGAAAAAGTCTATGCGTGTGGATGCCCAGGTGAAATATACAGCCCAGGTGAAATATACAGCCCAGGTGAAATATACAGCCCAGGTGAAACATACAGCCCAGGTGAAACATACAGCCCAGGTGAAACATACAGCCCAGGTGAAACATACAGCGCATTCGGAAAGTATTCGAACCCCTATTCCACATTTTGTTACGTTACAGCCTTATTCTAACATGGATTCATTCATTTTTTCCTCATCAATCTACACACAATACACCATAATGACAAAGCAAAAACAGGTTTTTAGAAATCTTTGCAAATTGATAAATAGAAAACACTGAAATATTACATTTACACAATACTCAGACCCTTTACTCAGTACTTTGTTGAAACACCTTTGTCAGTGATTACAGACTCTAGCTCTGTCAGGTTGGATGGCGAGTGTCGCTGCACAGCTATTTTCAGGTCTCCCCAGAGATGTTCGATCGGGTTCAAATAAAATAAAATTGTATTTTTCACACGCGCCGAATACAACCGGTACAGACCTTTACCGTGAAATGCTTACCAAGCCATGAGGTCGAAGGAATTGTTCGTAGAATTCTGGCTAGGCCACTCAAGGACATTCAGAGACTTGTCCCTAAGCCACTCCTACTTTATCTTGGCTGTGTGCTGAGGGTTGTTGTCCTGTTGGAAGGTGAATCCTTGCCCCAGTCTGAGGTCCAGAGTGCTCTGGAGCAGGTTTTCATCAAGGATCTATCTGTACATTGCGCCGTTCATCTTTCCCTCGATCATGACTAGTCTCTGTCTCTTCCACTGAAAAACATCCCCATAGCATTATGCTGCCACCACCATGCTTCACCGTAGGAATGGTGCCATGTTCCTCCAGACGTGACGGTTGGCATTCAGGCCATAGAGTTCAATCTTGGTTTCATCAGACCAGAGAATCTTGTTTCTCATGGTCTGAGAGTCCTTTAGGTAAAACTCCATGCGGGCTGTCATGTCCCGTTTACTGAGGAGTGGCTTCCATCTGGCCACTCTACCATAAAGGCCTGATTGGTGGAGTGCCGCAGAGATGGGAGAACCTTCCAGAAGGACAACCATCTCCACAGAGGAACTCTGGAGCTCTGTCATATTGGCCAATGGGTTCTTGGTCACCTCCCTGACCTAGGCCCTTCTCCCCCGATTGCTCATTTTGGCCAGGCGGTCAGCTCTAGGAGGAGTCTTGGTTGTTCCAAACTTCTTCAATTTAAGAATGATGGATGCCACTTGGGGACCATCAATGCTGCAGAAATGTTTTGCTACCCTTCCCCAGATCTGTGCCTCGACACAATCCTGTCTGTGAGCTCTACGGACAATTCCTTCCACCTCATGGCTTGGTTTTTCACTGTCAACTGTGGGACCTTTAATGGACAGGTGTGTGCCTTTCCAAATCATGTCCAATCAATTGAATTTATCACAGGTGGACTCGAGTCAAGGAGTAGAAACATCTCAAGGATGATCAATGGAAACAGGATGCACCTGAGCTCAATTTCAAGCTTCATAGCAACGGGTCTGAATACTTATGTAAATATGTTTTTAAATGATTTTTTATTATAAATTTGCAAAGATTTATAAAAAATGTTTTTCGCTTGGTCATTGTGGGGTATTTTGTGTAGATTGGTGAGGATTTTTATTGTATTTAATACATTTTAGAATAAGTCAAGGGGTCTGAATACTTTCCGATAGCACTGTATATCACTATAATGTGTTGTGTAGTAGGACCAAGATGATTGAAAAGTATTTGAAACTTGTTTGGATCACCATGTTCTTGAGGATGACTCTCACACGCAAGAAAATGCATTCATGTGGTCAATGTCAGGTAGTTGCCATATAAAGAAGGTCTAAAATGACTTTTTCTAAATAGTATCCAACAGTTAAACTTATTTTCACCTAATATGGCCTGTGTGTGAACATAACCTGGAGAAGCAGATACGTTTTTTTAAATCCCACGTTATGTTTTCTCCTCATTATTAAATGGGAGTATTTTTTTGTTTTGGCTCTGTGCTAACAGAATTTTCCAGAAAACCAATTTATTGGCTGTCAGCCAGGAGCCTTTTCTTTCATTATTTGTCAAGGTACGATAATTTTTTTCTTTCTGTTATTGTAAGTTAAAATAAACTCAAAAAAGGGAAAAGTAATTGGTTTCCTATTTGTTGATAACGTTAACCAGACTGCCTCAGTCTGCCTATGGGCTTTTCAAACAAGGGACCTCACATTTACGATATTAAACACAAACATTGACTTGAGATATATACAGTGTGCTCCAAAATTACTGGCACCCCTGACTGGCAATGCACATACTTAAAAATATATAAACAATATAATTATAGAGATAAACTCAAAATACCAACATGTGAGAAATACTGTACTTTATTCATGTTTCAATGGAACCAACCAAAATCATACAATTATTTAATTCAAAATACATTACACCAAAATCAAGGTTTCATAATTATTGGCACTCCTCATTTAGTACAACCACCTCTGGCAAGGATAACAGCATGGAGTCTTTTCCTGTAATGTTTGACAAGGTCAAGGAACACATTTGGAGGGATTTTGGACCATTCCTCTATGCAGATTCTTCACATTCTTGGGTTTGTGCTTATCAACTGCCCTCTTCAACTCCGCCCACAGGTTTCCGATTGGATTGAGGTCCGGCGACTGACATGGCCATGGCAGAACATTGATTTTGTTGTCACAGAACCATTTCTGTGTGGATCTTGAGGTATGTTTTGGGTCATTGTCTTGTTGGAAAGTCCACCTACGGCCAAGTCCCAGCCTTCTGGCAGAGGCAACCAGATTGTCAGCCAAAATTGCCTGATACTTGGTGGAATTCATTATGCCAACAATCTTAACCAGTGCCCCTGGACATCTGGAAATAAAACCGCCCCAAAACATCACTGACCCTCCACCATCTTTCACCGTGTGTATGAGGTGCCTCTCCTTGTATGCATCTCTGTTTTGATGCCATATCTGTATCAAAACGTTCAATTTTAGCCTCATCTGACCAGAGCACCTTCTTCCAGTCATAATTCAAATGACGGTTGGCAAACTCCAAGCCCTTGTCTTGTGGTCAGAAAGGGCTTTCTTCTGGCAACCCTTCCAAAGAGCCTGTGGATGTGGAGGTGGCATCTGATGGTGCTTTTTGAAACCTGGTGACTCCAAGACGCCAGGTTATATAAAAAAATATATATATACACACATACATTTGAAGTCAGAAGTTTACATACACCTTAGCCAAGTACTTTTTAAACTCTTTTTGTCACAAAACTGCAAATGCATTTAGCCCCCCAGGAGAGGGAGGAAGATGGTGAGAGAAGTAACAAAATCCCCAAGAATCACTGTGAAAGAATTGCAGGCCTGTGTGTATGTGTGTGTGTGTGTGTATTATTTATTTATATATATATATATATATATATATATATATATATATATATAAATAATACACACAAACACATATACAGTTGAAGTCAGAGGTTTACATGCACCTTGGACAAATACATTTAAAAACTCAGTTTTGCACAATTCCTGACATTTAATCCTAGTAAAAAGTCCCTGTCTTAGGTCAGTTAGGATCACCACTTTATTTTAAGAATGTTAAATGTCAGAATAATAGTAGAGAGGATGATTTATTTCAGCTTTATTTCTTTCATCACATTCCCAGTGGGTCAGAAGTTTACATACACTCAATTAGTATTTGGTAGCATTGCCTTTAAATGGTTTAACTTGGATCAAACCTTTCGGGTAGCCTTCCACAAGCTTCCCACAATAAGTTGGGTGAATTTTGGCCCATTCCTCCTGACAGAGCTGGTGTAACTAAGTCAGGTTTGTAGGCCTCCTTGCTCGGACACGCTTTTTCAGTTCTACCCACAAATTATCTAGTGGATTGAGGTCAGGGCTTTGGGATGGCCACCGCAATACCTTGACTGTGTTGTCCTTAGGCCATTTTGCCACAACTTTGGAAGTATGCTTGGGGTCATTGTCCATTTGGAAGACCCATTTGCGACCAAGCTTTAACTTCCTGACTGATGTCTTGAGATGTTGCTTCAATATATCCACATAATTTCCCTCCTCATGATTCCATCTATTTTGTGAAGTGCACCAGTCCCTCCTGCAGCAAAGCACCCCCACAACATGATGTTGCCACCCCTTGCTTCATGGTTGGGATGGTGTTCTTTGGCTTGCAAGCATCCCGCTTTTTCCTCCAAACATACGATGGTCATTATGGCCAACCAGTTCTATTTTTGTTTCATCAGACAAGAGGACATTTGTCCAAAAAGTACGATCTTTGTCCCCATGTGCAGTTACAAACTGTAGTCTGGCTTTTTCATGGTGGATTTGGAGCAGTGGCTTCTTCCTTGCTGAGCGGCCTTTCAGGTTATGTCAATGTAGGACTCGTTTTACTTGTGATATAGATACTTTTTGTACCCGTTTCCTCCAGTATCTTCACAAGGTCCTTTGCTGTTGTTCTGGGATTGATTTGCACTTTTCGCGCCAAAGAACGTTCATCTCTAGGAGACAGAACGCGTCTCCTTCCTGAGCGGTATGACTGCTGCGTGGTCCCATGGTGTTTATACTTGCGTACTATTGTTTGTACAGATGAATGTGGTACCTTCAGGTGTTTGACAATTGCTCCCAAGGATGAACCAGACTTGTGGAGGTCTACAATGTTTTTTCTGAGGTCTTGGCTGATTTATTTTGATTTTCCCATGATGTCAAGCAAAGAGGCAGTGAGTTTGAAGGTAGGCCTTGAAATACATCCACAGGTACACCTCCAATTGATTCAAATTATGTCAATTAGCCTATCAGAAGCCAAGCTGTTTAAAGTCACAGTCAACTTAGTGTATGTAAACTTCTGACCCACTGGTTTTGTGATACAGTGAATTATAAGTTAAATAATATGTAAACAATTGTTGGAAAAATTACTTGTGTCATGCACAAAGTAGATGTCCTAACCAACTTGCCAAAACTATCAAATGAAATTTGTGGAGTGGTTGAAAAACGAGTTTTAATGACTCCAACCTAAGTGTATGTAAACCTCCGACTTCAACTGTATATACATACATACATACATACATACATACATACATACATGTACTGCACAGAATCAAATCTGAATTTCTATACCTAAAAAAAGCCATTTTTAAAATATGGATAACAGTGTCTTATCGCCAAATAAACGCTCTCACCTCATCACACATTTTTGTGAGACCTTGCATTACCCTGCATTAGAGATGTTTGAATGATAAATGTACATATCGGTTGGTCACCGTATAAAGGCTTTTGGATTAGATTTCAGGAGCAGCTCTTATAGCGATTAGTGGCAACTTAAGAAGACCCCTATGGGTGTGTTTCCATTGGCTCTTAATGAAAACCATATTCTATATTTACTCATCTCAATGGAGTGTTCAGAAAGAAAGCAGAGAGAATTCTAGTCACGTTATTACATCTCACAGACCCGGCATACATGCACAGCACAGAACCAAGCCTCAAGGGAAAGGACAAAGAGTTTGAATCACCAAAACAGGAAAATAAAATCACAGAAGGATTAATTACATTTCCAACGGCAGTAGGGCAGATTTTGAGAGGGTGGCCTATTTCTTTTCCCTGTCATGCCTTTTAACTCTGGGAGCTCCTGTATTTTGGCGTAGGACAGAGTGTGATTGGGAAAATGTGTGGATATTTTTAGCCAACCAGTCACTGGCCTGAGGGGACAGAGGCTTTTTTTGGAGCTGTTTCACAATGGACCTCTGGTTCCATGCCCAGGAGAGACTTCAGATCCTCACTGAATCAGTTTTCATCTCCTCCACAATGCTGCTGTTTCCTGGTTGGCAATACAAGGCTTGCTCCATTACTCCCCTTTCCTCTATTGTTGTACTGGTGATTTACTGCAGGGTTTCCCAAACTCGGGCCCGGGGCCCCCCGGGTGCACGTTTAGTTTTTTGCCCTCGCACTACAGAGCAGATTCAAATAATCAAAGCTCGATGAGGACTTGGTTATTCAAGACCGAGTTTGGGGAAGCCCTGATGTATTGTAAGACATACTATTGTGTTACAGTGGTGTACTATAGACTGGTAGAACAATTGAGTTATTATATTAATTCACAGACATGCACAGTTAAAAGTGAAATCTATCAACCAAAGGAATTGGCAAATAGAAACAGGCACAGTAAGTCTTTTTGATTTGTAGTTTGACTGGGAAAACACCGTAACTTTCATCATTTCATTTGAGTGAACCCGTGTATAAACCACCATCGACTCAACCACAAATGCTACAGTGAGAGTTACGCTAATATTGTCCTTAGCATTTCTTTGTTGATGTATTATACAGCGATATGAAGCTGTGAATATTTCTCTGTGACCAAATGATCCTTCCCTGACCTGACCGTGACCTCTCATATACTTTCCGTTCTCAACGTTCCCATGGACTTTGCCTTTTTCTTCCCACTTTATGCCGCACTGATTCCAATTACCAGCAGTGGCATTCCCACAACTTGTTTCACATGTGACAGATCAAACAGACAGACAACCAGACTCTGCACCCCTCCTCTCCTCCTCCTTCCCTCCATCCTGCTCTTTGTCTTGACTGTTTCCCACGCGGGCCAGCTGTTTGGACCGCTTTAAATGTCGCCTCACAGTGCATTCTGGGAGCCGTGGATGGCTTGGCTCTGAGCTGCTTGGATTGTGCTGATACGACTAGGCTTAAGGAAAAAAGAAGAGAACCCCCCTTCCTTATCCCCCCACGTCAAAATATCTGGTCACTCAGCGAGTCTACTATCTTGTTAATTCCAAGTGTCTGTCTTCACCACTCCTATTGGGAGGTTAAGCCCTGTCGAGGAGGCATCAAAGCTCTCCTCAGAAAGTGGCTCGTATCATAGAGCTAAACAATCAGCTTTGATTGGATTTTTATCCTGTCTTATTAACTCTCAGACCAGGGAGCCAAAGCCAAAGGCATGATGCTAATTGCAAAAACAAACTGAAAATGCTCCCGTGGATCAACACTGACATCCGGTCCTGCTTACGTTTGGGTTGTTGTCCTGCAGTAAAGTATTATGACATTTGTTAGGGATGTTTTCTGTTTGGCAATAGGGTTGACCTCTCTCTGTTTCTCTATTTGACCTGGTCATGGATGAGTTCAACTAGATTCCATTTGAATGTAACCTTTTTGTAAGACTTTTCTTGGTTGTACATGATAATTCCCTGTGTATGTTTTAAAGTCCTAAAGAAATCCAAAAGCCGAAACGCTTTGGTTCTACTTTTAACAATAAAGAAGCTTTTATTTACTGAATTCCATTGTCCTCCAAAAGTTGCTGAATCTCCTCTCTGTTTATCACGTTTAGCTGAATTTGAGTATCATTCACTGGACTGGACTGGACTACTACTAATACTAATATCGCAGTCATTTCTATCACTACCATGACAAAACACCTGAACCAATCACACACATGTTCTTCAGTACCTTGTCTCGTTCCCTGTCTTTCAGATGGCTCATCTACACTGTGTCTTTCGTCTGTGCGGGAGCTCCCAGCCCAGCTCCAGGACCTGTACCAGCAGGGCTTCTCCCTGGTTGCCGTTCACCCCTTCATTCATCCCTGTGGTTCCGACGCAGTCAGCCCCCAGCACCAGCTCTACAGGGCCGTGCTGATCCGACTCGATGATGGGTACGGGTATATACACATTGCACTTATTCAGAGCACCTACATTGACATAATTAGCATAAGCCTTATCCAGGGTCAATTCACTTGTGTTTACGTCATCTTTGACATTACGTAATATGTATATTACCACATGGATGTAGACATGGGTATTACAGAGGTTGTTTTGGGCTAGCTGTCACAGGGCTGTTGTTTTGGGCTAGCTGTCACAGGGCTGTTGTTTTGGGCTAGCTGTCACAGGGCTGTTGTTTAGGGATAGCTGTCACAGGGCTGTTGTTTTGGGATAGCTGTCACAGGGCTGTTGTTTTGGGATAGCTGTCACAGGGCTGTTGTTTTGGGATAGCTGTCACGGGGCTGTTGTTTTGGGCTAGCTGTCACAGGGCTGTTGTTTTGGGCTAGCTGTCACAGGGCTGTTGTTTTGGGCTAGCCGTCACAGGGCTGTTGTTTTGGGCTAGCTGTCACAGGGCTGTTGTTTTGGGATAGCTGTCACAGGGCTGTTGTTTTGGGATAGCTGTCACAGGGCTGTTGTTTTGGGATAGCTGTCACAGGGCTGTTGTTTTGGGATAGCTGTCACAGGGCTGTTGTTTTGGGATAGCTGTCACAGGGCTGTTGTTTTGGGCTAGCTGTCACAGGGCTGTTGTTTTGGACGTTAGGAACCAAATAATCTCTTTCCAAGCTTTTGATGCTCCGGGCCAACATGTGGAATGGGCCAAAGTCACAGCTGCACCCCACATCTGCCCTCCACCCTGGCCCCTGTCGGTGTTGCAAACCCTGGGTGAGAGTTAGGTTGGATCAGGGTATGGTTTTATGTGAAGGGCATGGCGGGGTGAGGTTGGTGGCGGTGGTTTCCGGCTGAAGCCCTGGCTGGCGTGCCTCGCGTGGCCCGTGTTCTACCAGCTGGCTGCTATGAAGAACAGCGGTTTCATGCGTATTTACCGAGTGTGTTAGGCCACATACAGTTCTGTCTCTGGGAATGACTGCCTGTGTGAAGTAGAACCAGACACTCACTAGTCACTTTCCCCACAGAGAGGTTAGAGGGGCAGCAGTTAAACCTCTCACCCTCCCCTCTTAACAGTGTTTTATGGCCTGGTCTGTTCTCTCTTGTGGATCCAGAGCCCTGGGCTCGGACAGTGACGCCAGACTCCATAAATCCCCGGACTCTCTCCTCGTTGAATTATGATCCAGGAATTCACCTCGAGATTCCTAAATAAGTCATTCCAAACATGGACAAATAATTCCTGCACATTCCTCAGTATATTGGGTTTAGGCTCCGTGCCCTGTTGTTCTTGTTTTGCGCTTCCTGGTTGCCTAGTGTTGTCTTGATAGGATCAAACCATTTGGCTGGTACAGGTGGAGGGTTTAGTTAGTTGTAAAGCACAACAATCCATCCACTCAGGTGGCTCTTGCCTTCTTTCTAAAGACAGCCTGTGCCCATTAATGAGCTCCTATGGTCTAGGGAAATACATCACACCTCTCTCCCACTGTCTCTACACAAAAACCACTCACAAACAAGTTCTAGACCCTAATCCTATGCTGGTAGCACATAAATATTGATTCTGTATGAAAAGGGATGGATGAATGGGCAGCAGCATGGGGTTTTTACACACCGACATGGTTGCCTTCCTCTGGAGGAAAAAAATAGAATATGAGGAGAAGAATAGAAACCATGGAGAGAGAAAACAAGATCACAGCTGGAGTGTGAAAGAGCAGGAGTTAGAAAGAGGAAAGGGCTGCCATCCTTTGATGGCTCCGGCCAAACCGTCCTGCTTTATCACAGCGTCTGTCACCGTGGAGACGGCTGCTCGCATCAGCACCAGCCCGTGGGAGGAAGGGGGTATACATTTTTTTTTCTTTATCAACCAGGTAGCATCTTCCTTTCCTATTCCCTTGTCAGTCCCTTGAATCAGGGAGCGAAAACTGCAGATGACAGCGCAACCATTCATCACTCTTCCAAAGCAAACAGACCCAAAAGTGTCTTCTTCGCTCTGCAGTGCGCTATGCGTCAGCTTGAGACAGACAGAAGGAGAGACAGACAGAGGGGGAGAGATGTGTGTGTGTGTGTGTGAGAGAGAGAGAGATGGAACAGGGACCAGAACAAGAACAGCAGCTAGGCTATGCTTAGCAACAGCTGGATGTGCTGTGTTTAGTATGCACACCATGTCTCTTTGGATACAATCCCAGCCAATTTTCTACAGTATTAGCCTCAATTGTAAAGCATCAGTGAACAAGGATATAGCTGCACAGTAGTGTGACATTGCAGAAGCTTCTAGAGCCAGGAATTACACAGGGGCAGGTTGCTTATATAGAGCTGGGAGCCAGTATTGTTCATGTTAAACACTCACCTGGAACTACTATTCGGTTCAAGATAAACTCTCAAACTTTTGTATAATTTCAGCCGGTAGTTTTGAAAGTGGCGCTCACGAGCCAAAAGTGGTCCCCTTTATTTGTGTACTATGTCATCAAATTGTGTACTACAGTACGTCATTCATTTTGTATGCTATTTTATGTCCTGCAATTGTTTGTTTTTTTGCAATGCCATGTTTTCAATCCAATTTGTACCATACGTTCCGAATTTGTTATGCTTAAGATCCTGGAGTGCATCTTTAAGTAGGCCATAACTTTAAACGCCTGTTTTCTCTGACTGTGATTTGTCGCCGGTGACCGTGGTAACCTGCTCAAATCTTACGGAACAGAGAGAATGGATAGGACCATTTTAATTTTCAAATGTCAACTGTCAAATTTCCCAATGTTCAATTTGGTTGCAGCGTAGCCGGGTTACAGTTCAGCAGGAAGTGTCTGATGGGATATATTCATCATCTATTGGATAATTGTAGAATTCACATGCGCTCGGGGAGAGAGCTGTACGGACCAGAAACCATTAGAGTGCATTCGTCCAATGAAATTATTCATGACATTAGAAAAGATGTGCTCTATTATTAAAGGCCAGGGATGAAAGATTGCTAATCACAGGTTCGATGGTGGATCCTAACCGAGCCGTTGTCATGGAGATTGTGGTTTTTGAATTGCAATTTTGGCGCCCAATGTGGGGGCTTCTGGGTTTAAAGCTACATTCTGGGATTCAACAAACTTACAACACCGCCACCATATCAAGAATTAAAATAACCATCCCCATATTCCAAATCCCAGACTGTGCCTTTAATACACCCTGTGGTCCGGGACACAGAACCTAGAACGGTTGAACCTGACTGACAGTGCAGCTGAATAGATAGCAGCAGCAGCAGTCTGCATAGAGAGTGGGAAGTCCGGCAGACGTACACCCAGGAGGAGGCTGCAGTCAGGCCAGCTGCAGGCTGGAGCCAGGCATGCGTTTGACACTTACTCTAGCCACATGTGGCCTGGTGGTTGACAGCAGAGCTGTGGGGTTGAATGCAAGTTACCTGTTTCACACCGAGAAAATGGACTGCAGGTGATTTTTTTATAAAGAAGTCCGTGCCTCTAGGGAGGCGATGGGAGACATTTTGAATGTACTTTTCTCCCATTTGTCCTTTATGGATTTGAGCCCTCCTCAGGTTTACAGATCCAATCTGCTTTTCATGATTTCCAATAACAGAACGTGGAAAAACGAACAGCAAGAATTCAGTGGTTTTCCTTTTATGTTGAGGCTTCACGGAACTGTGCAATTCACAGCAAGTTTTCAAAAACCTCTACCTGATTCAGAGCATCCAATGTGCAGATTTTCCTTGACACAGTTTGCCACTGACATTTGATCTGGGATAAGTTGAATAATGATGGGGGACTGGCGTGACAGTGACGTCTGAATTCTGTAGGGTTGTTGTTGAATGTGAGAGATGACTCCGGTTCCCGCTGTGTTGTGAAGTCCATGTGACAGAGAGAGCGAGCTAGGTCTGGGCTGCATGTGATAATGTTTAAAGTCTCATTACACACACACACACACACACACACACACGCTGTGGCGGGGGTGGAAGGGCCCCATCCGTGTTGTCAACAGGATGAGAGGTGAAGCAGAGCGATGGAAGCTGGGGCATTGGCCTCCCCCAGGGCTAACTGTAGGATTTCCTCCAGAGAAAATAGAAAAATACATATAAATAGATTCCATCCACCCACAATACTGATAAGTGGAAAAACAAGACCAGATTTTTATTTCATTGAGTTTCCTATCGCACCCTAATGTGCCCCTTTCAATCCTGATTTGTGTCTACGTTAAGTGCTTATTTTTTTGTCACACAGGCCAACAATTACATTAACATGGCTCATATGTGATTTATTAATATGGATGTGCATACATTCTTTGCATAAATCCATAAATACTTAATTTCCAAGGATTTCAATGTGCAACCATTTCAGATATGTATTACTGAATGTGGTATATGTCTGTATCTTGTAAGACTGAAATGACTGTGGCTGAAATGTGTTGCTCCTCTCTCTCCTGCTGTGCGGGCTGCTACTGCAGGTTGGAGAAGAGCCAGTCGAGTTGTGCTCCCTACCGTCTGCAGCTGGAGCAGTGTCTGTCTACCGACCAGGTGCCCACCCCTGAGCTCATCCAGGGCTATGTCAAGAAGGTGAGCCTCAGATAAGGCCCTGTTATACCATTGAGACGAGCTGAGCCACGCCAAGCTGTACTGAGCTGGCCAGGTTAGTGGTTAGGCATCCACAACTGTGCTGGAAAGGACATCGATGTGAACGAAAATGTTAAGTCGGCACAGTTTTGTTCAGGTGGCAGGATAGCGTGAAAAGGGTATAGTGGACTCAGATCACGGACACAACTGACCAGCCTATAGGTCCTAAAGACTTTGTGGGCAAAAACATATTTGTTGTCTTTATCTTGACTTGCTTTCCACAGCCAGTAGACGAGACGGCCCTTAGTTTTAAAACATTGGTGAGTGGAAATGGGTTATCAGTTCAGCCGGCCAGTCGTCTGAGGACCAGAGTTTCATTCGGACCTTCAAACTCTCGGCTCCTGGAGCACTCGCTCTAATATCTGGAAAATAGGAAATATGTAGCCTATGTAGAACTGGAATGTGAAAGTCTTTACAGAGGCCTGCTCTCATTCTCAAGCAAGCTGATGGCCATGACCATATCATATTAGGAGATATCACAGACGTCTATTAAAAGCAGAGAGACTTGTCATTATAAATAGCAATGAAACAGAAACCGGACGTTTACCTGTTTCTCTGACCTGAGCACGTGCAATACACAGTAGTGTGATTTTCCATTCAATGCGGACCATTTCAAAGGCTATCCATTACCTTCACACCTGAGTTAACACACACACACACACAACAGTAGAAATGATCCCTCTCCCTCATTGACTGGCAACGTTACCCTCAAATGAGATAAAATATTTTTCTTTTCATCTTGGCAATTCCATTTTGCAATTTGGCTGGGAATAAAAATGTGCAAGTGCTGAGCGACCGAGCGTTCGATAGATATTAAACAATCTAGCTAGGAAACGATGTGACTGTTTTACAATTTAATTTCATAGAGGATAACCTGTGATATGGCACCCATGCTGATTTGATTTGGAATCTCCTGGTCCCCGGCTGCAGATAGCAGAAAGTACAGCCTCTGGCTGTATCTTGTGACAGAATGTGAATGGAGAATGGCATCATTAACACTGCTTGACAGTTAACATTTCAATTTCATTTTGATGGAAAATCCCAATATTGACATAAAATGCCAGATGACAATGAAATGGGAAAAGCAATGCTTGATTTGGGATGCAGTCCTGCCAGGGCTGGAGCCATTGCAATTCAATTTGAATGGCTGATGCTGGGAAGAGGGGTGGAGGGAGGGGGAGTGGCTCTATAATTATATGCTAATACCAGGTATGTAAACAGTTCCCCTGGAATCCATTTGGTTGATAAAATAGGGAGTAAATTAGGGAAATTCAGGGGGAAAAATAGCCATGGTAATGGTATAACTTAACAATGTGGGCTTATGTTCTAGATTGTGTTTCAAGGTTATCACACATTTTTTAGAAAGTCCATTGAGCACTAGCTAAAACGTTGATCTTGCTCATGATTAGCCAACATGAGCTTAAATGACAGTCCATCATAAACAGAGCATACAGTATGAATGGTTGGTATTATTAAATAGTATTTGTAAAAGTCAGGTCGTCCACCGATCTCTCTAAGGCGGTTGTTTGCTATCTGTCTCTCCAGCAGATCCAGGAGGCTGCAGACCAGGGGGTCATGTTTGTGGGCTTCATCCAGGAGCCGTGTGGGGTACGAGGTACCCAGACCAGAGAACCAGAGACGCCCTCCCTCTCCCTCCACTCCAGCCCCAGTTCCGTGCTAGGCTCCCTGAGCAGCCGGAGCCCCACTAGCCCCAGGACCAATGGAGAACCAGGAGCCCAGGAGCAGGCGATGGACACTGGGGGCGGTGAGGACCAAGGCGCCTTATGTAAGGGTGGGGAGGACCAGACTAGGGACACGGGGGGGAGTGAGACTGCTGTCGGGGAAAGCAACCATGATGGAAGATCCTCTCTTCCCATAACACCATCCACAGAGAGCGAGCAAGATCATGATCAGGATGTTATAGTGGAAGACACACTGACACACAACAATAACAAGACAAACTTTGTGGAACTGAAGGAGAAACCAAGCCGTCACACTCAGAGAGCCAGTGGTGAGTATTGTCAGATTTCCCATTCGTTACTATGTAATTGGATTCATATACAGTATGCCAGGCAAGATTCAACTTGAAACAGCATAAATGGTTCTTCAATTTCCTCACACTGTGGTGCAGCATAAAGTGGGATTCAATTAGCATATTTCAGCATCTTAGAATACCAGATGGACAGCTCTTCTCTCTCACACACATTCTCTTTCAAACCCAGTTGGAAAACGTGGTCATAAAATGTGCATGTGTGTTGAATACACCCCTCTGTGCGTGTGTGTATGTGTGTTGAATGCACCCCTCTGTGCATGTGTGTTGAATGCTCCCCTCTCTCTGTGTGTGTGTGTGTGTGTGTGTGTGTGTGTGTGTGTGTGTGTGTGTGTGTGTGTGTGTGTGTGTGTGTGTGTGTGTGTGTGTGTGTGTGTGTGTGTGTGTGTGTGTGTGTGTGTGTGCGTGCGTGTTGAATGCACCCCTGTGTATGTGTGCTCCCACACATGTTTGGCTCCCTGTAGACACAGCACCCTGGTCCGTCTGGACGTCCCTCCAGTGTGTATTGCAGTGAGATAATCCCCCACCCCCCACCCACCTCATTCAGCCTCCTCCCTCATCCCCAAACCTCCACAGTCCACACCACCACCACAGCATAGCCAGCATGGTGTGTGACCATGTGCCAAGTGCCCTTGTCCTCTTCGCTAATGCTCTCACTGCTGAAATTGACTCAAAGTCTCAGTTCTGGGTGGCTTTGCCCCTATAATCCTCCTGACTTCTGATTCTGGAGGTGTACAGTAAACAACAGCAGAATAGGGAACAGGGTCACAAGCCAACAGTCAGAAGTGAAACTGGGACCTGAAACTGACATGCTCTAAAATGATTGGTTATAGAAACTAGTGCTGAGAACATTTCTGTGGGATCACAGGTGTGAGAGGAGGAAGTGATGGTATATAAAAAGACAGACTGGACAAACATCACAATGGTCACTCACACACATCATTATTGGTGTTATCTCCTTCCACTCTTCAACTAAAAATCATGTTGCAGAGAAAGCTGTCCGGGGACTGTTAGTCCTGATTAAATCAGTGTTGAGGAGGGTGGATTAGCAGAACAGATGCTGTCATGTTCAACAGTGGTTCTGCACAGTACACATTATCAGTTAGGATTATGGGCCTGACCTTGTCACTTGGACAGGCATCCATCAGGCCAGACTTTTAAAGGGACCCATTTGGAATGTTGTAATTGCGTTCAGGCGCTCGTTTACTCGTTAGTCGTCAGTTTTCTCAAATGATTGGACCACACAAGGTATCGTCTCATAGCAGGCCTGTCATCTGATATTTTCCATGTGACTGTGGCCTGGCAGGTCTCAATAGCCAATACACCCTACTGTGTGTTATCGCCATCCAATTCTCAGGGCAAGCAAGGGCGACCATAAATTATTTGTTTAACTCTGAGGCCCCTGATGCTAAAATTGCCGAGTCAGTTGCGTTACGAGTCCCTGGATTATCTTCAACTCCAGGTTATACCTCTACCGTAATTTACGTTTAACCCTTTGCATACAAAGCTAGCAATCAAATGGAAATAGCGTATGCCACAAATTGTTCTAAGTGTTGTTATAAAATGTATGTTATACATTTTACCACGATTATCTCATCTTTAAATGCGTTCCCGTTGAGCTGTCTGGTTTAATCAGGTGCATTAGTGCCAGGTCTCTGTCAGCATAAATGATAAACGGTCTGTGACACATTGCAGACGCAGAGCATTTAGTGGGATGGTGAAGCTAGCAGTCCCTCAGAACCGCTGGCCTTGAACGAGTAAACATCAACTTTAATATTATGTGAAAGCCTCATTTAAATTCACTCTTTTTGGTGGGAAACAAACAGAAAAATGAAGATTAGTGGAGCGACTTTGTTGTAATGACTTGGCTTGGTTTTCAATAAGTTTGTAGTTCCTCCAACGTATGCAGGGAGAGTTGTGATGCATTTTTGTCATTCAGTTGTGATTCTGTAGCTTTGAAGAGTGGAAAATTACAATATTTTGGGAATTAGGTGGCCAGCTGTCACATCAGTCAGACATGGCAGAAAGGAAATGGTTATAAATGATTCATTCTTCCTGGGTGTCTGACTGAATGACTGACAGAAAACCAGAGCAACTGAACCATGGTCCCCTCTGATGTACTGTGTGTGTGTGTGTGTGTGTGTGTGTGTGTGTGTGTGTGTGTGTGTGTGTGTGTGTGTGTGTGTGTGTGTGTCTTTTGTGAGTCTTCGTGTGTGTGGGAGTCTAACACATTCTGGCCCTCCGTCTGGTTCACATGGGGATGGCAGATATTAGCATTAAAAAGAGAAGATTATGCCACACATGATTTAAATAGCTGCTGCCAAAACAAAAGTCCATTCAAATGTGTATGCATGGGTCCATATTAAAGGAGGACCATTTCAATTGAGGCACAAGCCTTTGGTAGGGGATTGTGGGAAAATTATGAGTCAACTCTGTTATGTGTTATTAATCACCTCCGTTGTGGGGTATGAGTCAACTCTGTTGTGTGTCATAAATCACCTCTGTACGGGGTATCAACTCTGTCACATTATAAATCACTGTTGCGTGGCATGTTTTATGTCAGCACAATCTATAGCGATGGAGATGGAGTGTTCTGTGTTCTCAGGGGTAGAGCTGCTAGCCCTGTTCAACCACCCAACTGACCGTGAGGGCCAACTGAAGTACTACACTGGGAAGGTACCGCTGAGGGTTCAACTCCGTGACGAGGGGGTCAAAGGGGTGGAGGCCAACTGGCTGGATCACATGACTCAGCACTTCAACAATGGGGCCTCACTCGTTGATGGATACTTCCACCTGGGCAACGACAACGGTAAACAAACCATCCAACGTCCACGAAATGTTTTTACACACAGTACTTTTTAATGTAGCATCTGTTCTGCTGTGGTATAGTACTAGCAAAGTAATTGGCCTCTTCACAATTTCTCAGTACTTATTTCATCTGTCTGGCAAACCTCTTATTTTGTTCCACATTAGTAAATCATGTAAAAGATAAATAATAATAAGACAAAGGAAATGATGACTTAGCTATTGCCAAAATATCCTGTCCCCTTTTCAAACTGTTCAGTCTGTGCTGTTGTTGTTCTGGTAGTGCGCTGTGCTACTCGTCTACTGCACATTGCACTCAATATCTAGACCCCGGGGCATGACACTTAATTCTGATGGTGAAGAAAACCCTCAACCTGAGTAAATAAGAGTCATAATTCATTCATCTCCTAAAGTGAAGGCATCAGCGCCTCTGAAACACAGATAATTAACCTGATGGCAATTGAGTGCCTCCTTGCATATTTCATCTCTTTAGAATGGGGTAATGAACCGCGTTATTATAATTCCTTATTTTCTATTAGGTTATTCTATGTGTGGTTAAGATATGTGTGGTTAAGATATGTGTGGTTAAGATATGTGTGGTTAAGATATGTGTGGTTAAGATATGTGTGGTTAAGATATGTGTGGTTAAGATATGTGTGGTTAAGATATGTGTGGTTAAGATATGTGTGGTTAAGATATGTGTGGTTAAGATATGTGTGGTTATTCTATGTGTGGTTAAGATATGTGTGGTTAAGATATGTGTGGTTAAGATATGTGTGGTTAAGATATGTGTGGTTAAGATATGTGTGGTTAAGATATGTGTGGTTAAGATATGTGTGGTTAAGATATGCATCTTACATTACAGCATGAGTGTATTATAAAAATACATATTGGCTAAGCCGTGTTCTGTATTGATCTGGAAATGTCAGCTCCCTATCAGAAGTAGCCTGTCAAGTATACTGTATCGGGAACAGCATGTCAATGCATGCCTGCCAAACCCTTTTCAAACAGACAAGTTTGTCGTGTCGAGATGAACGTTGTGTTTGTGTGACCCTCTTGGGAACTGTGCAATGGTAGGATATCAAAGCCAAGACAACATCACGTGTTTGTTCCTAATTACATCAAACGGAGGAGCGTCTGGCTTTAACAAGCCTGAGAACCCATCGAATCTAGTACCTCTTTGAGATCCATGTGTGAATACATTAGAGCCTGAGAACCCATGGCCGTGCAGACGAATCTAGCACCTCTTTGAGATCCATGTGTGAATACATTAGAGCCTGAGAACCCATGGCCGTGCAGACGAATCTAGCACCTCTTTGAGATCCATGTGTGAATACATTAGAGCCTGAGAACCCATGGCCGTGCAGACGAATCTAGCACCTCTTTGAGATCCATGTGTGAATACATTAGAGCCTGAGAACCCATGGCCGTGCAGACAATCTAGCACCTCTTTGAGATCCATGTGTGAATACATTAGAGCCTGAGAACCCATGGCCGTGCAGACGAATCTAGCACCTCTTTGAGATCCATGTGTGAATACATTAGCCTGAGAACCCATGGCCGTGCAGACGAATCTAGCACCTCTTTGAGATCCATGTGTGAATACATTAGAGCCTGAGAACCCATGGCCGTGCAGACGAATCTAGCACCTCTTTGAGATCCATGTGTGAATACATTAGAGCCTGAGAACCCATGGCCGTGCAGACGAATCTAGCACCTCTTTGAGATCCATGTGTGAATACATTAGAGCCTGAGAACCCATGGCCGTGCAGACGAATCTAGCACCTCTTTGAGATCCATGTGTGAATACATTAGAGCCTGAGAACCCATGGCCGTGCAGACGAATCTAGCACCTCTTTGAGATCCATGTGTGAATACATTAGAGCCTGAGAACCCATGGCCGTGCAGACGAATCTAGCACCTCTTTGAGATCCATGTGTGAATACATTAGCCTGAGAACCCATGGCCGTGCAGACAGAATCTAGCACCTCTTTGAGATCCATGTGTGAATACATTAGAGCCTGAGAACCCATGGCCGTGCAGACGAATCTAGCACCTCTTTGAGATCCATGTGTGAATACATTAGAGCCTGAGAACCCATGGCCGTGCAGACGAATCTAGCACCTCTTTGAGATCCATGTGTGAATACATTAGAGCCTGAGAACCCATGGCCGTGCAGACGAATCTAGCACCTCTTTGAGATCCATGTGTGAATACATTAGAGCCTGAGAACCCATGGCCGTGCAGACGAATCTAGCACCTCTTTGAGATCCATGTGTGAATACATTAGAGCCTGAGAAGAAACTCTTCTCCCTGGCGCTTGAGACCATCTCCTCTCTGTAAACATCAAGGGCATCCTGGGACGGGAAGCAGCACAATAAAAGATTGTAGCGTGTCAGTGGTGATGACACTCGGTTTGATTGGAGATTACAATGACAGTCACAGCAGAGCACCAGAAGTGCAAAATAAGTGTCTCTGATTGTCATCGTGTCCTCTGTCTCGGATGTTGTGCAATACAACTGTACTATAATGCTCTGCATGGTCCTGTTATTTCTTGTTTCCTGAAAGTGGTCTTGTTGTTGAGCTCTTCCTCTGAACTGTTTGGTAGTGCATCTACTTCCCCAATATCCTCCCAATTTACATGATATCATAGGCCTACCAAAGTAACAATCCTAAAACAAGCCAAGCAAATGTGGTTACCGGTAGGCAGTTACCCCTTTTACGTTCTCTTTGAAAACAGAATTAACAATGATAATAACTATGTATGTCCCTGTACCTTCTAGTTACAGAGGAATCATCTCTCTGCAATGTAAAGTTTCCCTCCATTGTTCTGAACTTGTTTCGCTGTTGTTTACTCCTACAGTCCTACGCCTCTTCGAATACATATTCATGACTTCCCCCTGCTCGGCTGGCCTTTTTGCTAAACCCGGCGCTACCTCCCGACTGTGGCTAGCTGTCGACAGCCTGCCTGGTATGGTCCAGGGGAATACCACACATGCTGTCTCTCCTCCTGCTCTTCTGCCCTCGCCCCTGAAGAGATGGGTTTCCATGGTGAAGCTCACTGAGGAGGCAGGGAGGTGGGGGGGGGATAAGTCCTGTTTAATATCCCGGCGTGGCTAGGTGGGATGGAGGCGGGAGACTGGTGGGTGTGGGTTCAGAGAGACCTCGCCGGCACGGAGGGTCAGATATTAATTTGTTATTGAATTAGCAGATCGTGGCACTGGTAGGCGGCTCCTGTGTAATGTTAATGGCCCCGCCACCCTGCGGCGTCATGAGAGGGGCATTAAAGATTGATATCAGGCCCAGCGTGTCACAGTGCCCATGCCGCCCTAAGGCACGGCTGGAGTTCTGAGGGGGAGCGATTTGTTTACTGGTGAATTGACACTAATGGTGTTGGTGGGGAGTTTTTCTTTGTTACACTTAGCTTATGCTATCTCCGCCGTGACAATGAGGATTTGTAGCTGGCGCTGTGAAACATTTGAGCTATTCATATGCATGGCAGCTAGCATAGTGCTTAGCTTTCTATATTCAGGCACAGCCGGTAGAGAGAGAGAGAGTTCCCCAGAATGAAATTCCAATAAGGTATTACTTCACAGTGAACAGAATTGAGGAAAGTTGTGCTGGCAATTTTTATGGCCAAAGATTGGTTGTGCAATAGGGCTTGAAGGCGTGTGTGTGTGTGCGTGTGTGTGTGTGCGTGCGCGCGCGTGTGTGTGTACGCGTGTGCATGACTGTGAGCAGTGGTGCAAAAAGTACCCAATTGTCATACTTGAGTAAAAATAAAGATACCTTAATAGAAAATGACTGAAGTTAAAGTCAACCAGTAAAATCCTACTTGAGAAAAAGTAATTTTGAATGTCCGGAAAAATGTAGAAAAAAAAATCTTTTAAATTGTATTTTAGAATGTAGTGGAGTAAAAGTTGTAAAAAATTGAAATAGTCATGTACAGATACCCCACTTAAGTAGTACTTTAAAGTATTTTTACTTAGGTACTTTACACCACTGACTGTGTGTGATTTTGGATGAACATACCTTTGTGTAAGGCAGGGTACAGTATTCATGTAATATTCCTTAAAACCCTAGCTATAACCAGAAGTCTGCCCGGTAAGCACAGGTTTGTGGCCCCTAGCCTCCAAACCTTTGGCTTATAGGAGGAAAGCCTTGGCCAATCCACACTTGAGGTTGACCGATTATGATTTTTCAACGCCGATACCAACTATTGGAGGACCAAAAAAAGCCAATGCCAATTAATCGGCCGATTTAAAAAATAAATACAAATTTAAAAAAATGTTTTTTACAATATATAAATATTTGTCATAATGACAATTACAACAATACTGAAGGAACACTTTTAATTTAACTTAATATAATACATCAATAAAATCAATTTAGTCTCAAATAAATAATGAAACATTTAAATAATGCAAATACAAAGTGTTGGAGAAGAAAGTAAAAGTGCAATATGTGCGTGCCATGTAAAAAAGCTAACATTTAAGTTCCTTGCTCATTACATGAGGACATATGAAAGCTGGTGGTTCCTTTTAACATGAGACTTCAATATTCCCAGGTAAGAAGTTTTAGGTTGTAGTTATAGGACTTATTTCTCCCTATACCATTTGTATTTCATATACCTTTGACTATTAGATGTTCTAATAGGTACTTTAGTATTGCCAGCCTAATCTCGGGAGTTGATGGGCTTGAAGTCATAAACAGCGCAATGCTTGAAGCATTGCAAAGAGCTGCTGGCAAATGCAGGAAAGTGCTGTTTGAATGAATGCTTACGAGCCTGCTGCTACCTACCAACGCTCAGTCAGACTGCTCTATCAAATCATAGACTTAATTATAATATAATAACACACAGAAATATGAGCCTTTGGTCATTAATATGGTCAAATCCGGAAACTATCATTTCAAAAACCAAACGTTTATTCTTTCAGTGAAATACGGAACTGTTCCGTGTTTCATCTAACAGGTGGCATCCATAAGTCTAAATATTGCTGTTACATTGCACAACCTTCAATGTTATGTCATAATTACGTAAAATTCTGGCAAATTAGTTCACAACGAGCCAGGCGGCCCAAACTGCTGCATATACCTTGACTCTGCTTGCACAGATCGTAAGAGAAGTGACACAATTTCCCTAGTTAAAATAAATTCATGTTAGCAGGCAATATTAACTAAATATGCAGGTTTAAAAATACACTGCTCAAAAAAATAAAGGGAACACTAAAATAACACATCCTAGATCTGAATTAATGAATTATTCTTATTAATACTTTTTTCTTTACATAGTTGAATGTGCTGACAACAAAATCACACAAAAATGATCCATGGAAATCAAATTTATCAACCCATGGAGGTCTGGATTTGGAGTCACACTCAAAATTAAAGTGGAAAACCACAATACAGGCTGATCCAACTTTGATGTAATGTCCTTAAAACAAGTCAAAATGAGGCTCAGTAGTGTGTGTGGCCTCCACGTGCCTGTATGACCTCCCTACAACGCCTGGGCATGCTCCTGATGAGGTGGCGAATGGTCTCCTGAGGGATCTCCTCCCAGACCCGGACTAAAGCATCCGCCAACTCCTGGACAGTCTGTGGTGCAACGTGGCGTTGGTGGATGGAGCGAGACATGATGTCCCAGATGTGCTCAATTGGATTCAGGTCTGGGGAACGGGCGGGCCAGTCCATAGTATCAATGCCTTCCTCTTGCAGGAACTGCTGACACACTCCAGCCACATGAGGTCTAGCTAGCATTGTTCACTCTCTCTAATCCACACACATTAGTAACCCCACTCTTTCTATATCTCTCCTTCTCTCTCTGGATTCCTGTCTGTCCCGTTTGAAAATATAGATAAGCTGTCACAGCCCTGTCTCCTGTTCTCCCCGGCAGTGATAAGCGCACATGTTTAAGTCATGTCAGTAACAGACAGGACTTGGGGCAGGGTCATTCGGTTGCTTCTGCGGTCAATAAGTCTTTAGATTACCCTCCGTTTTTTTACTCCTCTTTGTCTCTCCTTCAAAGTCTATGTCAACCTGGCATCAGTCTCTTTGTCACTTAGTGCCTGTCTTCAGTCCACTCCCCTGTCACCGGTCGTCACCTGTCGTCAAACGGTCATCACCGGTCATCACTGGTCGTCACTGGTTGTCACTGGTCGTCACTGGGCCCTAGTTAGGTTGGTGCTCCATGTCAGTTGGTGTCACAACACACGCCGCCATTGCCACTATCTCTCAGTACATCTGTGTCACTCTGTCTTTCAGTTCACTCGCTCTGTCTTTCAGTTCACTCTCTCTGTGTCAGAGATAGTATGTGCACGTCTCACTCAGTATGTTCAACCTCAGGTGCCTGGAGAGGATAGGCTAGTCGATGAGATAACATTGTCCCATTGCGAATGAACATGTGTTTCCCTCCAAGCTTCTGGTTCACTGCACTACATTGTCAGTCAAGACTCAACTCAAAATGTTATGCTGTTATTTGTGTTGGCACTACATATCCTCCAAACCTCTCAGCCCCACGGTAACTCAGTGTCTGGCAGCATCATGCCAAGAGCCAGCGTGTTCCTCCTAAAGCAAAGGGACCCGATCCCTGTGTGCATCTCACCTGAGTGATCCCAGTGCATCGGCAGGCCAACCCAATCTCCAAGAGGGCTTTCCAATTACACGCCAAGCAGGGAGACGTCTGATGAACAATGGATGGGGGGGATGTGAAGGAGGGGTAGGGTGGAGGAAGGATGGAGGGAGGGAGGGCGGGAGAGAGGGGGAATGAACAACGACAATGTCTGTATTTGAAAGGAGCCAATAGATGTCTGAGAGATGTCTTCAATTGCGCGCGTCCAGCAGCCTTAAATGGGTTTTCTGGGGGGAAATAAAGGACCCTGTCATCCCTCCCTTTCCAGCCGGCCCTCGTTCCCCCATTATTAGGGCAGAGTAATGAAATGTGGAGTGTCTCATGGTGGAGCCTGGGCTGCACCAACTCTATTAGTGTGTAAATGGTACAGGAGTAATGAGAAAGCACTCGGGCCAATTGAGGGCCAACTGAGAGCCCTGGTCTGAAGGGCAAGAGGTTCCGGCACACTGCTCAATGGAATCAAAAGAAATGCGGGATGGAGAAGAAGCTCACCAGCTCGCTAATGTTCCTATCCCAATCATGCCCAAACTGGGAATGTTACCCTTGTCCATGCGGTTCAAATGAAATGGAGTCTATAGAAAAGCCATTTTATTGGACCATGGCCCTGTCTTTGAGTATTAGTCCCTACATGTAAATATCTACAATATGTCAACGCATATAATTGTTTTCAGATGAATTGTGTTATGCTTCAACAATCTGTCCATAATGTTTGTCTGTTCATCTATAATCTCTCCAAGCTTCTTCCCTGAAAGAAACACTCTCTCTTGTTCTGTCATAGCTACACAATCCATATCTGGCCCTTGCTTATACAAATGGTCCATGCTGCAGCCCTGCCTGTTAATAAATGGCCCAGTGTCTGTGGGTTGCTGGTTGGCTGTGTAATGTCATTAACTTCCCTCTCTTCTTTGCTCAGCCTAGAGGCCTGGGAGCCAGACAGACAGACACCCTCCATTCTGTAAATACTAACTCCTTCATGGCCTCCCTCTCCATTTTCTACAGATTTGCAGCCTAAGTCGGTGGAAAGCGTCTTCATCTTCCAGGAGGGGACGGAGGGCGGCGACCAGAGCGTGACCACCACGTACGACGCCATCGTTGTGGAGCAGTGGACTGTCATTGACGTGAGTGGGTTTTTTACATGGCTCGGAGTGTTTGAGTGTTTAATGTGAGAGTCATCATATGGAAATATTCCCTCTAACCATGGTGGTTATGGCACATGTGTCACGGTGGCTTGATGGCTTATCTTATCAGCAGCAAACAAGCCCTTATCTGGCCAGCGATTAAGTCCCCAGTTTGAGCAAATCCAAGTTGGAAATGGATTTCTGTCTACTTCTGAAGGGTTTGAGGCTTTTCTATATGACTGTGGTGTGTGTGTGTGTGTGTGTATCACTGTAATCGAGTTTAGAGTTTGAGGCTGTCGAAGTGTGAAAATAGACTTTTGTCCCCTAAATGTGACTGGAAAATTGTCCAGCTCAGAGAGGAAGTCGGCTCACAAACACAGAATTTAACCCTTGAAATCAAAATACTCTTAACCCTTTAAAATTACTAAAGAATTCAGACTACACAATATTCGCCGCCTTAAAATGTCATGTTTGTTCAGCGTCCCACACCACACAAAAACCTAGGCGCTTGTGTCTTGTGACGGTTATACACTGTACGATTTTGAAAATCTTGGAGTATGTAGGTACAGTGCCTTGCGAAAGTATTCGGCCCCCTTGAACTTTGCGACCTTTTGCCACATTTCAGGCTTCAAACATAAAGATATAAAACTGTATTTTTTGTTTGAAGAATCAACAACAAGTGGGACACAATTATGAAGTGGAACGACATTTATTGGATATTTCAAACTTTTTTAACAGATCAAAAACTGAAAAATTGGGCGTGCAAAATTATTCAGCCCCTTTACTTTCAGTGCAGCAAACTCTCTCCAGAAGTTCAGTGAGGATCTCTGAATGATCCAATGTTGACCTAAATGACTAATGATGATAAATACAATCCACCTGTGTGTAATCAAGTCTCCGTATAAATGCACCTGCACTGTGATAGTCTCAGAGGTCCGTTAAAAGCGCAGAGAGCATCATGAAGAACAAGGAACACACCAGGCAGGTCCGATATACTGTTGTGAAGAAGTTTAAAGCCGGATTTGGATACAAAAAGATTTCCCAAGCTTTAAACATCCCAAGGAGCACTGTGCAAGCGATAATATTGAAATGGAAGGAGTATCAGACCACTGCAAATCTACCAAGACCTGGCCGTCCCTCTAAACTTTCAGCTCATACAAGGAGAAGACTGATCAGAGATGCAGCCAAGAGGCCCATGATCACTCTGGGTGAACTGCAGAGATCTACAGCTGAGGTGGGAGACTCTGTCCATAGGACAACAATCAGTCGTATATTGCACAAATCTGGCCTTTATGGAAGAGTGGCAAGAAGAAAGCCATTTCTTAAAGATATCCATAAAAAGTGTCGTTTAAAGTTTGCCACACGCCACCTGGGAGACACACCAAACATGTGGAAGAAGGTGCTCTGGTCAGATGAAACCAAAATTTAACTTTTTGGCAACAATGCAAAATGTTATGTTTGGAGTAAAAGCAACACAGCTCATCACCCTGAACACACCATCCCCACTGTCAAACATGGTGGTGGCAGCATCATGGTTTGGGCCTGCTTTTCTTCAGCAGGGACAGGGAAGATGGTTAAAATTGATGGGAAGATGGATGGAGCCAAATACAGGACCATTCTGGAAGAAAACCTGATGGAGTCTGCAAAAGACCTGAGACTGGGACGGAGATTTGTCTTCCAACAAGACAATGATCCAAAACATAAAGCAAAATCTACAATGGAATGGTTCAAAAATAAACATATCCAGGTGTTAGAATGGCCAAGTCAAAGTCCAGACCTGAATCCAATCGAGAATCTGTGGAAAGAACTGAAAACTGCTGTTCACAAATGCTCTCCATCCAACCTCACTGAGCTCGAGCTGTTTTGCAAGGAGGAATGGGAAAAAATTTCAGTCTCTCGATGTGCAAAACTGATAGAGACATACCCCAAGCGACTTACAGCTGTAATCGCAGCAAAAGGTGGCGCTACAAAGTATTAACTTAAGGGGGCTGAATAATTTTGCACGCCCAATTTTTCAGTTTTTGATTTGTTAAAAAGTTTTGAAATATCCAATAAATGTCGTTCCACTTCATGATTGTGTCCCACTTGTTGTTGATTCTTCACAAAAAAATACAGTTTTATATCTTTATGTTTGAAGCCTGAAATGTGGCAAAAGGTCGCAAAGTTCAAGGGGGCCGAATACTTTCGCAAGGCACTGTATCTTTATGTTAATACTGTGGTAAAGATACTGCAATAATGTCTTAATTAAAGACCAGTAATTATTTTTGTCAACTACTGAGAAATAACATGGATTTTAGATACTTTTTTAAAACACCTTTGGAAGTTAATTGAAGGACAAAGCAACAATGTGTAACAACTTTAGATGTTCACATTATAGTTCCAATGAATCCAATCAAAAGTGCTGGCCAGGACTTTATCAAAAGCAATTTTGCTCGACTAATCTCTCCTGAAGTTAGCTTGATAACACTATTTTACAAAGGATGATCAGACTTCATACCCGGCACATTCATTATGATAACTGCTTAAAATGTATATGCAAATTATCCTCACCGCTCATTGTCGTTTCGGTGCCAGAATAATTACTTTAAAATTATGCAGAATATTGATTGGGATATTTTTCCCCAGCGCTCTCATTCCCATCTTGCTGAAAGACTGACAGGTGGTTGGATTTATGAGCAGCGAAAACAAGAAAACAGGCTGGTTCACTGAGAATTCAATCAATATTGTTGTGTTGAAGCAGGAAGTGCAGCTTTTCTGAGAGATTTTGTTTTCGTATGGCACAGAACATGTCAAAACTTCTGTTTTAATTGATAGCACACTTCTAAAACAAATCTGACTTTTAACCTAAATGAGGAGTTATTACAGTATTATTTTGCGCGGTATTCACAATCACGTTGGTAGAATGTGGTATGATTGGTACAGTGTAGATATGTAAAGCTGTTTGTGGCCAAACTGTTTGGTCAGTAATCTAGAAGGTCAGACCTTCCTCAAATGTCACTAATGTCACATTTGTGTGGGAGATGGGGTCATTTCGACAGCAATTTATTTGTTACTTTACATTCACATTAGTCAATATGTGTTCACCATATAGGAATGTATACGTTAGACCATTTATTCAAGAAAAGTAAGGCTAAATAATAACTGTACAGATGCTCAAAATTCTGTGGTCTAATGGATGGACATTTTACTTTAGCCAATCAGAAACATTCTTCACATTTTCTTCAACAAATGACTGTGCTCTGATGAAGGTCGACTGACAAATTTTCATCTGACTGGAAGTGTGCAAAGACTTTTTCCTATTTCTACAATAAATGACTCAATGCGCTGAATAGGACATACAGTAGATGTGCATGGAGTCCACCAAATGAATAACTAGACATAATTTCCTACACAAACTAAAATTAGGACTGTGCTCCCTTCTCTCGTATCAAAAGGAAAATCAATATGAAAGTTCAGCCTTGGATATAATGCAATGCCTCCCCTTATCACTGAGCTCGTACAGCTGTAACAAGAAGTTCCTCCTTGAATCCTATAAGAGATATTCTTTATAGATTTTGCAACCTTGTTATTAGTTCCTATTGATGGAAGGGAATGAAATGCTTAGTATACCGGCATGTTGGTATATTTCTAACACTCTCATAGTTTCTAGATACATGATTTAACCAATAGCATGCGTGACAACAGAAAACAACAGGGGGTGGATGTGTGTGGATATCCTTTATGATAGCACTACTGCTAATATTTACTGCCTAACTGTGTCCTTTGGGGATTTGGAATGCATGTGGTGCAATGTGGTCAACATTTGGGTTATACTGTACATTACTTGACATTTTATGAGGTGTTCTACTTAAGTGACAACGCCAGAGAAGCTGGTGTTTGGAGGATATATTGGCACGTGGGTTGTTAGGCCCGAGACGAAGTCGTGCCAATATATCCGCCAAACACCGACATCGGTATCACTTTTATGCAATTACCAACACATTCAAATAATAATTTACATAATTGTATTAAAAAATGTATTATTTCGCAGATTTTTTTTTTAGACCAATTCATCCTTCCACGAGATATAGTCCCGACACAAATCTAGACATGCTACCCAAGCCGGCTGGTCATTCGTTCGGTTGCCAGAGACGCGACCCAGTCGTTCAGTCTTTTTTGTTTTGTATCTAAGGACGAGACCCAGTTGTTTGTTCTAAATGTTCTATTGCCATACTGGCTGGCAACGTTCTTAGCCGTAGTTGGCTAGCTAACAAGCAAGGGATAACTTTGAGTCACGTCAAACAGTGCAGCCAAAGTAGCTGCATTTTCACTTGTTTAAGCTGTTCTCTAGTTACATTTATTTGTTTACATCCATAAGAATGAGCTAATAAGGCACGATCAGGACACTATTGTTCAGAGGAGCTAGCCAACAACACAGCTAACACAATCACTTCAAACGGAAGCTGGAAAGACTGCAAACGAGCTGCACTTTATTTATTTTGACCTGTTTTCTAATGACCTTTCTTTGTATATATCCATAAAAAGGATGCTGATTCGTGATTGACTGGCTGATAAAATCTGCATGTCTGTCTCATTCCGACAAGTTATTTACAATGCGACAGCTGGAGATCAAACTTGAACATTGAAACAATGTTGCGAATGTCAGAGACAAACAGGAAGTTTATACAAATATCCGGTGTTGACAACTAAATGTTAGTCTAAAAGAAATGTGAGATAATGTCTAGATGCTTTTTTCATAGTAGAGATCAAGTTTATAAATTGCCTGGCTGGGCTGATGAGACAGTGGATTTCCCAGTCAGATGGAACAGAATAAATAGGCATTTTAACGTCATAGAGTTAGCCGGTGGTAACATGTGAAAAAGACACCGGCTGGAATGCAGTTTTAACCAATCAGCATTCAGGTTTAGACCCACACGTTGTATAATGTGTCATAAACACATTCTTGGCAACTTCATATAGCATAGAGGTCAATGGAACTCAGACCATGGCTCCGTATTGGTGCACCTTCAAATAAATCTAACAAAGTGGATATTCGTCAAATCCGTCGTGATTGTAGCAGGACCACAAAGTCCGATTTGGATATATTTGGCTGCATAACATTTAGAAGTAATTCCTTTTCAGGTTTAGAAGAAGTGACCGCTTATTGCTAACTCCTGTTTGTGTCAGCTGGTATAATAGCTACAGTACCATACAGAAATAGGTGATGGCAGTCAAAGTCGTTTTTAACTGCAACGCAATTCATTGGTGACGATGACATGAACATGTATTGGGGTTGACATCCATGCAACCATTATACACCAATTTTTACATCAACATAGTGTGAAATACACATATAAACAATAGCCTAAATGTATGCTAATTTTCCTGGGGGAAATGAGGAGATTCGGAATCTTTCCACAACAGTGTCTTTCCCTCCCACGCATTTCCATGGCATTTCCATTGTTTTGGTCGAGTTCCTTTGACCCCTTCACTGCATCTATTCATAATATGTCTGTGTGTGAAACATATATATATATAGGACTTAACATGATGAACTGTTTAACACTCAATCATGGTTTTCTAAATGCTCATTAAGATGCCTTACTACAACAACAAAAAAACATACTAAATGCCTTCCTCCATTACATTGGACGACAAGGGCGTCATGTTTTCCCAGTGTTACCGCAGTTTCTCACAGGCTATGTTACATTTAGCCCAAGAGTGCATGGCCATTATCCGGAGAGGCATTATACATAGAACTCTACCAGTAACACTACTGTGTGCTTGAGGCACCGGTTAACAGCATTGACATTGTTGTAATTCGTTCCCAGCAATTGTATAGATGCCTGAGCTTTGAAGAGCACTACTTCAGTCACCAGAAACCAAATGATGTCATAAAAGGATTAAAGACCAACAACATAGCGTAAAGATGCCAATAAAGGAGAGTGAATGGAGAGTGCATTTCAGACACTGTGTGGCTGTGTACGTGGGTGGATGTTGAAAAATGGGTTGTAGAGAATCAAAGGACCATGAATGTAATAAGAAATCTTAGGTGCTGGCTTAAGGCCGGTAGCAATCACTACAGAATATCCAGTCAGGAGGATGAGGCGATGTCCAGGTTAGGGGGAGTTTAATGGAAGGAGACGTGTGTGTGAATGTGTGTTATCTGAACTCATGGTTCAGATAACTGAGTAAAGCTAGTAACGAGCTAGCTAACAAGCTCAACACATGGTATTTGTACACAATAAACCACAAAACCTAGGTCCACATAACATGACACAGATTTCAGGGCACTTATGTTTAGATGCGCGCACAATTAAACATCAGACATAGAGAGATTCAGTCCGCAGGAGGGAAAACTATAGAAGTGCTCATCAGGATGGGTTAAGCACGTTTCTGACGACACAACGTGCTGGGGTCATAGACCAACTGAAACTGAAGTCCCGGAAATTAAGGCTGCTGATAGGCTGAACGAGATGTGGTGATAAGTATTTGGCGAGACCTTGACCAATAAGACACTAAAAAAAGTGGTGGTCCTCTGAATAGGAGACTTGAATAGGAGACTAAGCTGCCAGACTAGAGCTAACCATAAAGGATGCCTAGAATCAGCTGACTGAAGCAGGTGTCATCAGTCAGAGGGCCTCTCATGTTAACTTGTAGTCTAGACTAGGTCTCCCAACATTTGTCTGTCATGGTGCTAAGTTTGACTTAATTGATGTAATGAGCTGAAATATGCCATCAATCCTATTGGTGCTGCCCGATTTGAGCAGCCAATTAGCATGCAGTGGGTGTTGCAAAATGTTGAATAGCCAAAATAGACTAAATTATATATCGCTGTCGGATGAATACCTCGTACCTACAATTCTGCACATTTTTATTTGACATGTATTGAAAGCAGTAACTTCCCTCAATTAATTCTGAACATTTCATGACTAGGACCAAGAACATGTATTCAAAATAGCTTCTGAAGTTTCATAATGTTATGTTCATTAATGAGAAAATATGGCAGTTTTTTCCATTTCCTGAAAAGTTTCTGTTTTGGAGACAAGATTTTCATCCATCAGCACCAATTTTTCACCTTTATTTAACCAGGTAGGCCAGTTGAGAACAGGTTCTCATTTACAACTGCGACCTGGCCAAGATAAAGCAAAGCAGTGCGACAAAAACAACACAGAGTTACACATAAACAAATGTACAGTCAATAACACAAAAGAAAAGAAAAATAGAAAGATCAATGTACAGTGTGTGCAAATGTAGAAGAGTAGGGAGGTAGGCATTAAATAGGCCATATAGGTGAAAATAATTACAATTTAGAATTAATACTGGAGTGATATATGTGCAGATGATGTGCAAGTAGAGATACCTTCTTGCTCTTTTGCACTCCAGGAAGTAATAATATGGGGATGAGGTAGTCGGGTGTGCTATTTACAGATTGGCTGTGTACAGGTACAGTGATCGTTAAGCTGCTCTGACAGTTGATGCTTAAAGTTAGAGAGGGAGATATAAGCTTCAGAACTTTTTGCAATTCTTTCCAGTCATTGGCAGCAGAGAACTAGAAGGAAAGGCGGCCAAAGGAAGTGTTGGCTTTGGGGATGACCAGTGCAATATATCTGCTGGAGCGTGCGTTACGGGTGGGTGTTGCTATGGTGACCAGTGAGCTGAGATAAGGCGGGGCTTTACCTAGCAAGGACTTATAGATGACCTGGAGCCAGTGGGTTTGGCGACGGATATGTAGTGAGGGCCAGCCAACGAGAGCATAGAGGTCGCAGTGGTGGGTAGTAAACGGGGCTTTGGTGATAAAACGGATGGCACTGTGATAGACTACATCCAGGTTGCTGAGTAGAGTGTTGGGGGCTATTTTGTAAATGACATCGCCAATGTCAAGGATCGGTAGAATAGTCCGTTTTACGAGGATATGTTTGGCGGCAGGAGTGAAGGAGGCTTTGTGGCGAAATAGGAAGCCGATTCTAGATTTAATTTTGGATTGGAGATGCTTAATGTGAGTCTGGAATGAGAGTTTACAGTCTAACCAGACACCTTGGTATTTGTAGTTGTCCACATATTTTCGGTCAGAACCGTCCAGAGTAGTGATGCTAGTCGGGCGGGAGGATACTGGCAGCAATCGGTTGAAGAGCGAGCACTTAGTTTTACTAGCATTTAAAAGCAGTTTGAGGCCACGGAAGGAGTGTTGTATGCCATTGAAGCTCATTTGGAGGTTTGTTAGCACAGTGTCCAAAGAAGGTCCAGATGTATACAGAATGGTGTCGTCTGCGTAGTGGTGGATCAGAGAATCACCAGCAGCAAGAGCGACATCATTGATATATACAGTGAAAAGAGTCGGCCCGAGAATTGAACCCTGTGGCACCCCCATAGAGACTGCCAGAGGTCCGGACAACAGGCCCTCCAATTTGACACCAATGGGTCTTGAGGAAATTAGGAAGAACTTACATGTTCTTTAAAAAGTTATCTAAGCATAGATATTGCTTGTTATTTGGCTATTTATTTTAACACATACCGGTCAAAAGTTAACCAAGGCATGTCGATAGTCATGTAGCAGCCGGTGCGGCATGAGTCTACTCCTATGGTCAGACTAGTTTGATGAGGGATGTGAAAATTATGCTGGTGGCTTGTGGATGAGGGAGTTCCCAGAGAATTTTGCTCACCGAAATATGTGACTAATACGTCCTCTTGGTTGACACATAGGCTAACTACAATGGTTAAATGTCAAAATGTTGACATTCTATTGAGACTGTTGATGATTTATTATTCTTATTATTATCATTATAATACTGTATATGATGTGATTAGTCTTCATTACAGCTTTTGGTTTTCAAAAATGTTCTCAATCTCTCAATGATTGACAGAGTAGGGACTTTTAGGCCTCGTTTCAGGATACCCTGTTCATTATCCATACAAATATGAGATTGTGGTGGAAGAAGTGCAGCCCGGTCCAAAGACAAAGTGATAGCTAGAAGTCTAGAGGAGTAGCCTAGATCATTTCCCTGGGCTGATAGACCAGACTATGGCCTGTAAAAACATTAAGGTAGAATTAGACTTATTGCAAAAAGGGAGGTGTCATGTCTTCTCAAATAGAAACGGTGGAGAATTACCTCAAAACAATGGAGCTCTGTTTTCTTTCATCCAAATCTTAGTGAACTTTGATCACAAGAGTTGAACTCAACCCCACCCTGCTAGTTTTACTCTATAACACTGTTCTGTTTTCAAATATTAGCCTCTACCTCACCGTTCTCCACTCTTGATAATGTAGCCTTTTACCACCCTAGCTTGCACCCCACCCTATGGCTCTATTTTTATATATAGATTATATTTAACACACAAATCAGAACACAGAGTTACTGCTAAGGCGCCGGGTTCCATTTCTTATGTGCTGATGCAGCAAGGTGACCATGGTGAGATCAGGGGGAGGGAATCTGCCAGAAAAATGATTCACTCTGTCGAGTCTCAGTCACGCTTAGGAAAGAAAAGGGCCATTAAACAAAACTTATTTCCCAATTTACTTTGCTTTTATGGCTTTGAGAAAGTGACCATTTCTGGCAGAGGTTCCAACACAAACCCTAAAACACAGCTCTCACAGCTCTGGATTTTCTGAGGGATGCTGGGACGGCAAATGCCAATGTAAATAACAGTTTCAACCGAGACCTCTCTAACCTACTGCAGTGTTTCTCTGGGTCCTGGCCAATTCTCGCTGGCTTGTGGCTTAAGACTTGTTTGTGGTTCTAGTTGTTTTGTATAGCACTACAATGTGTGCATGCATATGTTGTAGGCGTGTCTTTTCATATCTGACACGTGCTGTGGTTTGCCAGTGAGGGCAGATGCAGAAGAGATGGAAAACCACATACGCTTCTTGTGTGAGCAGAAGCGTTAGCGCACGTGTGCGTGTGATGAGCGTGTGTCTTTAACCCAAATCCCAAGTGCACTACACTGTCATACCAGCAATCAATCTAACAGAAATTCATGTATTTTGGTATGCATCATACATAGTTCATCATCAGTTGTCAAGAGCTTGGGTAGTCGTGGCTCTTTTGATAGGGTTTTAATGGTTTATGTTTTTGTGTGTGTGTGTGTGTGTGTGTGTGTGTGTGTGTGTGTGTGTGTGTGTGTGTGTGTGTGTGTGTGTGTGTGTGTGTGTGTGTGTGTGTGTGTGTGTGTGTGTGTGTGTGCTTTCGTTCGATGTGACAATTATGGAACATTGGGTAACGATTACTTGTCACGCAAATGGACACGCTTAGTGTCATAATTGTCATTTTTGTTCAAATGTTTTGAGCATCATAATGCATCTCTGAGTTATAGCTACGACAAACATAATGAATACAACCCAGCTTTGGTAGCACCCCTCTCTCAAAAACAAATAGTTTAGACCTTTTGGAAATGAAGCTTCTCCCAACGGTGCCGTTCTGCTCGTAAAATGACTTTACCCACTTCATGTAAAAATGAAGAACTGCTATTGGGTCATTTATATCTACTTGAGTATGAAGTTGAATCCCCCTTCTCTTAAAATTAATATGCATTGTCGATTATACGATAATTGTGCCAGCCCTACTCTGTGCTTGAGCGTACGTGTATGCAAACACTAGCAGTATGTAATATTAATGTGTTTGTATTCTCTCTTTAGGGCCTGCAGGTGAAGACAGACTATGTTCCCCTGCTCCAGTCTCTTGCCATGTACGGCTGGAGACTCACGTGTGTGTTGCCTACACCCATCATCAAGACCAACAGGTAACTACTTTCACTTTCCAAAACACACTCTCACTAATGTTGAGTTAGGGCCTGAATGACCACCATATATCCTGGTTAGCTAACTCTGGTATCGATTGTTCAACCTGATTAACCCTCTGGAGATTAAAACTGCCTTCTTTTTGATTTCAAAGAGCACCCATCTCATTTAGACAAAACGATGGTCAGCCCATATCACTGGTCAATTAACAGCTCAATCGGTCTGAAGAACTCAACAGGTTGTTCAACGAAAATACTAACTGCCCCCCCCCCCCCAATTGGCGGGTTCATACGTAACAGTGTGTCGTGCGAGACAGTTTAAACCCACAAATGAGCGTAACTTGATAATCCCTTCAGAGAAATGTAACGGTTCTTCTGCTCAGCCTCTGCTGACTCATTCATCTTATATGAGGACTATGCACGCACACATTCGCTAGCAGTCAACAGCTCAGTCATCTATCAGCAGCCACAACATGACTTCCAAGTCTCCCACCTGAAACCCCACTTTACACAGTCACAGGCACTCATCATTATCCCAAGTCAGAACACGTCCAAATCCAATATGTGCCCATTGAGTTGATCCTTTAAGAATGAAACGTTACAATAAATGTCTTGTGAGCTTAGTTCAACTGTCGTGCCACATCAGAACCCAAAATAGAAGCTTGTTTTACTCCAATGTTTGTAAAACAAAGTAAATGTGAACGAACACTGTATAGCCTAAAAACATGTTTAAAACTATCATTTTCCTATCATGGATGGTCAGTCCTTGCATCCATAGAATTTGAGTGGTAACATTTCTCCCCCTGCTTTTGACTGAAACAGTGGTGGGGAGAACGCTTTGTTATTGTTTCAACTACGGATTGCCGCTAGTAGTCAGAGTCATGTGTTGTGTCATGCTTATTTTCATCCCTTGTTTTTTCATCACTCTTTTATCGCTCTCTCTCTCTCAAAATGCAACAACACAACAGCGCAACATGGCTAATTAATCAGAGGGCCGGCCTAGATACAGCAACACAGCAACGCTCATTTCTCTCCATCTCTGAAACGCTCGTCTCTTTGTGCACAGCAACGATAGCTGTTGACCCATTACGGATTAGCTTAGTCATTACCCTTGTATTATGTTGACCCTTCCATTTTCACAACTATATTAAGCTAATGCACGTTGGGATACTGTCTTGAGGATGAGCAAAGTGCACTTCCTCTGAAGCAGTCTACACGGAGTCTGTTATGCATAGACCTACTTACACACGAGTTAGCATCTGAAGTGAACATCCACCGGGACTCAAGGCTTCTTTGATCAACGTAACATGAATGTGAAGGTGCACGTGGTAATGTACAGTATATTTCTGCCACATGGAACATGTTACATTTGGTGTAAATCTGAAGTTTGGACATCGTAACTGTTAATAGATAAGTGCTTCATAATACCATTATAAGAAATGCTTAACATTATCACAGGTAACCACTAAACATGATACACCATGTTCCCTATCACTGTACCAAAGAAAGTATTGTTGTTGGTATATGAAGTTTCTATTCCAGTACTGCAGACATAGACAGCTATGAGAGGACTGTAGCAGCAAGACACAGACGGCTATGAGAGGACTGTAGCAGCAAGACACAGACTGCTATGAGAGGACTGTAGCAGCAAAACACAGACGGCTATGAGAGGACTGCAGCAGCAAGACACAGACTGCTATGAGAGGACTGTAGCAGCTAGACACAGACGGCTATGAGAGGACTGTAGCAGCGAGACACAGACGGCTATGAGAGGACTGTAGCAGCGAGACACAGACGGCTATGAGAGGACTGTAGCAGCGAGACACAGACGGCTATGAGAGGACTGTAGCAGCGAGACACAGACGGCTATGAGAGGACTGTAGCAGCGAGACACAGACTGCTATGAGAGGACTGTAGCAGCGAGACACAGACTGCTATGAGAGGACTGTAGCAGCAAAACACAGACGGCTATGAGAGGACTGCAGCAGCAAGACACAGACTGCTATGAGAGGACTGTAGCAGCAAGACACAGACTGCTATGAGAGGACTGTAGTAGCAAGACACAGACTGCTATGAGAGGACTGTAGTAGCAAGACACAGACTGCTATGAGAGGACTGTAGCAGCAAGGGGCCTGTAATTTTCAAACTGATCTGCTCCGTTCTACTTTAACTGGCTTTTTCTGAGGACTCAGGTTGGCTTTTCCGCTTTCGTTCAGCAGGAAGCTGTCCGGCAATCTGACAGCCTGGAAAATAGGTTATTGGAAATGCAGGGTTAGGAGGGAGGGATGGGAAATTGGGGTATTTTAGATAGTAAGCCTCTACAGGAGATCTGGGAGCCCATTTGATGTTGGGGAAGATTTGCAGCCAGCTCTATACCGTTGTCACCTTATCATACCTTTCCGTTGTTCTTCATATGCCAAGTTAAGGATCCATCTTAACTCAAAGCTGATTCTTCCCCGTGTGTATAAGAGCACATCTATTTAATGGGTGAGGGATTCCGAGAGAGGAAGTGACAGAGAGAGCGATCTGGAGAGGAAGATCAGGGGATATACAAAAGAGTGAAGGGAAAAGGGAAAGGATAGAGAAAGCCTACATGAAGCTCATACAAGAGGAAGAGGCAGAGAAGTAAAGTGAAGCAGACAGATAATTAGAGGCAGCAGGCTAAAGTAGGAAACCGAGTCGATACGTGCGTGTTGGATGGAGAGATGAAGCAGAGTGAAGGTTAATGCGTGTGAGATGGAACGACGAGAGACGAACGGGAGAGAGAGCAAGCACGAGAGACCGGAAGCCCACTGATGACAGAATCTCATCGGGGGATTAATCCGTCTGTCGTCTGTACTGTATGGATTATCCATGAATTAACACAGAATGTGACATGTCCATGGACAGGGATTATTTTGGAGAAGTTTATGAGGGCAAACATGTTTTGGGGAAGCCAGTAAACATGGTCTCTTTCTCTTGGTGTCTGAGCTCTCTCCTAAGCATAGAACATATTCACGTGGACATACATCATTGCTCCAAATTCCTTTTTGGTTTCTCGTATTAACAAGAGGACAGAAAGGGAAGAAATCAGAATGATCGAGGTTGACCACTGCTATGTAACTCACTTCTCTCGGTGGTAGATGTCAGCTATTAGTATAGCATCAGGACTGACCATACTAGTCACACAAACCGTTATAAGGTCTACCCTGGAGTGTGGATCGCCCCCCTTCATGTGGAACTTTAGCCGTATAATACAAAACTGCATTTTCCATTCCTCTCTTCCTTGCTCTGAAATGACCCCAAGTATTTCTGAAAGAGCTTGTGGCAATGTGATTTGTGTGACATGGATTTCTTTATCGATGGTACAGGCATGGTCCTCTACAAATAAAGTAACAATCAAGAAAATGGCTATGGTTTCCAAAGTTATTAGTATTTCAGTTCTAATTATTTTCTCTCTACCTCCCTCTATCCATATTCACCTCTGCCTGTTATCTCTCCATCTCCCTATCTCTCCATCTCCCTATCTCTCCATCTCCCTATCTCTCCCTCTACACTAGTGATGGAAGTTTGGCCACCAAGCAGGTCGTTTTTCTTCAGAGACCTGTCCTTCCCCGCAAGAGGGGGGACTCCAAGGTGTGTTGACCTCTCATTCCTCTCAGTGTTTGTCTTGTCACATGTGGGTCGGCTCGCAGCTTGTTCACTAGCCAGAGCAGCGCTGCAAGGCCAACATCATCCCTCACCACCCCGGGCACATACCACACTTGTTTTTGTTTTCACATAGATAAATGTGCACAGAGAACGATAATGCGGATGTTTGTGTGCAGGTAACACTGTCGGTCAAATGTGATTTAAACCCATTTCTTCTTGAGATATGAGCCATTCTGTGGTAACTACGGCAATGCATGTTGAGAAAGTACTTTCCATTTGACCCTAGATAAGACTGATATAACCTCTAGATGTAACCCAGAGGTTAAATCTGGAATTAATCAAATGCTGATATTGCCTGTGACCTGAATTTAAACTCTGGTCACCATTGGCAACCAAACTGATGGGCAATAACCCTGCAGAGACGAGCAGAGAACGATAATGCGGATGTTTGTGTGCAGGTAACATGCTATTTACCTCAGAATACTCAGCTAAAAGAGGGTCAATGGAGGCAATCTCAGAAATATTAGCAGCCATATTTTCTTGTTTGGTCTGTACCCCTGAAGGCACCAATCAATTCCCTTGAAATTACCATTTCATTCCCCACAATGAGAATCATTTTAATTTGTTCTTTCCTTGTTTGCTATTATGTCCATTTCCAACGGTCTGTCTGTCCGTCCGTAATATGGCCTATAGAACAGCAGTTTAGAAACGTTCTTACACAAACATCCTGTCTTTCAGAAACTGATATTCAAAAGCAAGGCCAACAAGAACTCTGTTAAAGACGCGTCAAAAAACAAGAAGAAGAAGAAGAAAAACAAGCAATCGGCAGCAGAGAAAGATCTGGAAGAGTCCAAGGTTCTTGACGACGGGGGAAAGGTGGTCAAAGAGAGCAGGAACGTGAAGGGAAACAAGGGGAGCGAAGAGGAGACAGTGAAGGAGACTGAGGTAGAGGCTGTGTGTAAGGAGGTAGAGGCTGTGTGTAAAGAGGCGGAGGCTCCCTGTGAAGTGGAGGAAGAGGAAAAGGTTGAGGCAGAAACTGAGGAAGGGGTAGAAACTGGGAAGGAGAGAGATGGAGCTGCAGGAAAAGATGACAAGAGTGACAACGAGGGGAGAGTGGAGGAGGGAGAAGGTGCAGGGGAAGAGACTGAGCAGGAAAGAGAGAGAGAAAATGTGCTGGCAATTGATGATGAAACCGAAACTACCAAGGGTTCAGAGGTGGAGGTGGAGACCAAAAAACAAGGGCAGAAAGAGGAGAAAGGGGGAGGAGCTGAAATGGAAGTGAAGGAACATGGGGTTGAGACTAAGGAAGAGACAAATGGAGGGGAAGAGAATGGAAAAACTGAGAATGTTGCCATGCAACAAGACCCACCTGACCAGGAAGAACATGCAGTTCAGGAGGAGGTGCAAAAGGTAGTAAAGGAGGATGGACAGGTCAAATTGACCAATCAATGCCCTGAAGAGAGTCAAAGGTCTGATGTGTAAACGTCTTCAGACATCACACCTAAGGGTTCTCCTACCCATCATTCATGTACCTACCAAACATCATAACCTGAGATAGGGGCTCCACAAAGTCACCATTGAACAGCCTATATTGCAGCACCATCCTCCTACCATGTAGTCACTCTATCCTCTGCAGCAGACATCTCTCCACAACGGACACATCTCTACCACAGATGGACACGCACCAGTCTCTCTCACAGCCTCAGACTGATTCTATACCTACACATAGTGAATGTACCAACTGAGAATGATGCGGAGGAGACTAATGTACGAGAGTCGCTGGATATAATGGACAAGTTGATGGGACCAATGGAGCTTGGGTCTGAAGAAACACAGACTTTAACCAGGCAAACTCGCTTGTCCTTATTTGTACAGTACCATAGTGGTACAGTTACTGTATATCACATGGGGTTAGATGAGGAGAACTGTGGGAAATGTAGTGGCTGTTGTTGCGACAGGCAATCCAATGCAAGGTGAATGGAACTTTATTTACTTTTAGCCCGTAATGTAAAGTACTACAGATGATTCTGATAATCACTCTGATTCTTATGGTAGGCATGATACATTCACCTTGCATTCCGTATGTGTCAAAAATCCAAGCCAGGTAAAGTGTTTGATAATGGAGTAAATCTCCTTTGAATGTGTGTGGGTTGAGTGGAAGTGAAATGTGATGAGAACCAAACTTGGAAATGTTGAGTCAACTTTGAGAGTTTAAACACGTTTGATTTGAATAGCTTTTCCAATCAATGGTCATTAAAAAGTACTTGGTAAGGTTATGGGCTGGGCCATGACTGGATGTTCAAGATGGTAATAGAGCACAGAGGAAGTAGAAAAACAAAAATGATTGCGCGAAATCATTTTTAAACGATTGAGCTGTGTTCCAATTGCCATTTTTCATTGACATTGGCTTTAATATTTCACCTCAAGCTTTTAAAAGCCCCTCTTGACGGTGTCATTTCTGACCATAGCAAAATCATAATGTAGTCTTTCAAGGTGTCATGTTGCTTTCCACTTGAAAGTAGTGCTGCATCGATGCTGTGTGGAGAAATCATTAACCGGCTAATGGACTGTCAGCGGGGTGTCAGTCAAGTCATACATTTATAATGGGGGCCACTTATGTGGCTATTGACAGTGGAAAATCTCACCTCGAAAAATAACAAATAGCACTTAATCTGGATTGTGATTTTCATAGCGATTGATTTTTCTTGTGCTGCAGTTGCTAAGCAAAGTCTGTGGAAACCTGTATGTTTACAGATGAATATAGGCTTGTCGTCGTTTTCTAAATGTGGTATTTTTCTGAATAACCGACTGTTCCGAAATGTTCATCTCAATGGAAGATGTATTGTATAGAATTCCAAACTGTGAACAGGATAGCCTTATTATGATACTGGGCCTAAATCGTCAAGTACAAATGTCAGAAGTTTGACAAATATCAAGGTGGGTTCAGTGTAATAGCCTGAGAGGGTTGCCACAATCAGTGTTTGAAGGTAATATGAATTGAAGTTCAGTGTTCTCTGTTTTAGATTTGAACGGGAGGGGAGGTAAGGAATTTAGCTTTACAAGGTGTTGTTGATGGGGAAGTTTCTGTTTTTGATTTGAAGTTAGGCTCAGTGTATTCTGTTGTGCTAACGCTAGCTGAAGTGTGCTTTCTAATGCTCATACTGGACCTAGCTACCTCCTTAGGCATATTGGGGATTTGTAGCTATGGGGTCATCATTGCCAACTTTTCCCACCATATGGTCCATGCTTGTGGGGGTGAGGTCATTACTAATGGCCAAGTGGTCAGGGGTCATGTTTGAACCATGTTTGATAGATTTTCCACAGCTGCTACTTGTTCGAGTACAAAGGAGTTTCCCACTTGTCAAATAGCAGATTTGATATGAAGTCAGGATATTTTATTTTATTTTATGATATTATCTGTGGTATTGTTTTCTCCAGCGACACTTCGCGTTAGGCTACTATGAGCTTTAATAAGCACTTGTTTTATTCAACATATTTGATTTAGCTTTGCGGGTCACCGCTAGAGAGATAATGGAAATTACTTGTCAGTTTTAATATTTGTGAGACTAGGACAAATATGAATAAGAAATGGCATTCTAAAACACCCCTCTGTGATAAGTGAAGAGATTACCTGGACCCTGAGACAGATTTCCCCATTGGGTTCTTATCATGTAATTGTTTCTCTTTAGATTTAAACTAATCGCTTTCTGCCCGGATATAAGATCATGTAGGACTGTCATATTTCCTTATTCATACATTGTTTATTATGTGTTCATCAGTTCTGTTGTTCATACCAATTTGAGTCTTTTAAAAAATGTTTTTATATATATCTGTGATCCTTGTTCCTTTGTATATTATTTTACACTGAGACAATACTGCCTGTTCAAGTACAATGTACATTCAATTATGGTAGGAAAGTGTGGAAAAATACAGCCAGGAACTATCAGGTGATCTCATGCCTTTACATCATTGTATTTTAACACCTACAGCATTCCGGTTGGACACCCATTAACATGGACAACTGTAACCTCCACAGAGTTGGGTCAAATGACACCAGGTCCTGTATCCGTTTGTATTACCTGGGGATCGTGAACTCCATGCCCTCATCTCTCGTGATATGAGATGATTAGTGATTTGTACATTTGCTCAGCTTTTACATAAGTAGACTCTGGGGAGAGTGGGTAGACTACATTTTTCCTGATACTGAAAAGCAAGGATATGGAGAGAAAAGTGAAGCAGGATCTGTCACTTCATCAGTTAAATTATGCTGAATGTTGTTTACTTACCCTTCCGTGATGAGGGAGACCTGTGACTAACGTAGACCAACCTCAGCCTTGTCTAGAACAAGCGCCTCCAACCCACTCATGAAAAAAAGGTAATCTACTATTTCCTGTCTTGATGTAACCATAATTGTCTCAAGCTCAGCAGTCAGTGGCAGTGCAATTGTTCTTGATAATGCTGTGCAAAATGTGTGTTCCAGGGTTCATTTCCTGTGTGTTATGATGTGAAATGAACAGATTAGAAATGACAGAAACATGATACAGTAGGATGGCAATCTCTTTATGTTGTCACTTTAGCTTGCATTGTATTGTTAGGTTTCATCTCCGATGTTGCTGTTTTCATCACCTGCGCTGCCATTTTGAATGTTGAGTGTCTTTGGTCATCGGCTACCGACACGCACTGCAGTGTTTGTAAAAACAAAGGTATTCTTTGTATTCAATTTTCATGGAAATGTCCACATCCCTACTGTTCATGACTGTACAATTTGTATATTATAAAATTATTTATATTTAATGTGCACCTGTGGTGTTTTCTGTTTCTAGGTGAATTTTGAAAACCAATGCATTTTGCCATGTTTGATTCCTAAACTCAAATCATTACCCAACACTACACATTTCACTCATCAGTGGTCTTTCAATTTTGAAGTCTCTTGTAAAGATTTATGTGCAACCTTCAATGTCTTAGATTCCATAAACACTAAAAATGTACCATTAGACTGTAGAATCACATGGATGGTTAAACATGACATTGGCCAGTGAGAAAAACAAGTTGAGACATGTTTTATACAGGTTCAGCTCTAAGGGCTCAATTCAGACTCAGAAAATCTATTCCTTTTTTGATTTATTAAGCACTTCTCAGCAGTTGGTATTCATACTTCCCGTATGCAGGTGTGTAACAGACTTTGCAGGTGTGGCTACCTTGCACGCACTGAATAAATGTAATTCAACTGCTGAAAACCCTCTCACTTGCTGGCCAACATACACTGCTTAAAAAATAAAGGGAACACTTAAACAACACAATGTAACTCCAAGTCAATCACACTTCTGTGAAATCAAACTGTCCACTTAGGAAGCAACACTGATTGACAATAAATTTCACATGCTGTTGTGCAAATGGAATAGACAACAGGTGGAAATTATAGGCAATTAGCAAGACACCCCCAATAAAGGAGTGGTTCTGCAGGTGGTGACCACTGACCACTTCTCAATTCCTATGCTTCCTGGCTGATGTTTTGGTCACTTTTGAATGCTGGCGGTGCTTTCACTCTAGTGGTAGCATGAGACGGTGTCTACAACCCACACAAGTGGCTCAGGTAGTGCAGCTCATCCAGGATGGCACATCAATGCGAGCTGTGGCAAGAAGGTTTGCTGTGTCTGTCAGCGTAGTGTCCAGAGCATGGAGGCGCTACCAGGAGACAGGCCAGTACATCAGGAGACGTGGAGGAGGACGTAGGAGGGCAACAACCCAGCAGCAGGACCGCTACCTCCGCCTTTGTGCAAGGAGGAGCAGGAGGAGCACTGCCAGAGCCCTGCAAAATGACCTCCAGCAGGCCACAAATGTGCATGTGTCTGCTCATTTATCTAAAAACCCGTTAAATACGGTGTACCTTTTTAATTCAAATTTTCCCGACAGACACCGAGTGTGCAAAACATTGGAAACACCTTCCTAATACTGAGTTACACCTCCTTTTACCCTCAGAACAGCTTCAATTCATCAGGGCATGGACATTATAAGGTGTCAAGCGTTCCACGGGGATGCTGGCTCATGACTCCAATTCTTCTCACAGTTGTGTCAAGTTGGCTGGATGTCTTTTGGGTGGTGGACCATTCTTGATCCACACGGGAAACATTTGAGCGTGAAAAACCCAGCAGTGTTGCAGTTTGACACACTCAAACCGGTGCGCCTGGCACCATCCCGCGTTCAAAGGCACTTAAATCTTTTTGGTCTTGCCCATTCACCCTTTGAATGGCACACATACACAATTAATGTCTTGATGGTCTCAAGGCTTAAAAATCCTTCTTTAACCTGTCTCCTCCCCTTCATCAACACTGATTTGAGTGGATTTAACCATTTATATCAATAAGGGATCATAGCCTTCACCTGGTCAGTCTGTCATGGAAAGAGCAGGTGAATGTTTTGTACATTCAGTGTATATTGAGAGAATTGGTTCAGAATGGGGATTAATGAAAGAACCCTCTTAATACACACATTTATCTCCTTTCCGCCACCAGTTGGTTGATTTTAAAATACTCTGATCTTGTATATTATTTAGGGTAATTTAAATATTACAATCCCCTTATCCAAACGGCTTACTCATTTACCTAGCTCTTATCAATTTGTAAATTACAGTGCATGGAGAATGGTGTTATTTCTATCGGGGGAAAAAGAAAGTAGATGTTGTTCCACTTGGAACCGACAGGTTGCTTGACCTTATTCATCGTTTCATCATGTGTAAAGGTGGTGTGATTATGGGGGAATTAAGTCAAGGTCAGAATACGACATTTCTGTAGACACGCCTCCACCACACCTTCATTTCTTTCATCTTCAACCAAAACGAAAAGCGGTTGAATAACATGATATTCTCAAGTTCAAGGTCGGAATACGGCATTTCTGTAGACACGCCTCCACCACACCTTCATTTCTTTCATCTTCAACCAAAACGAAAAGCGGTTCAATAACATGCTATTCTCAAGTTCAAGGTCGGAATACCCATAGAGCTAAAGGTGCATGAAAAGGGAATTAGATGTTATTTACACACGCTTAACTCGGGTTTGAATCGGCCCCCAAGTGAGGGGCTCTTGTAGGTTGGCCTTTGTAGTGCTGAAAGAATGTAAAGAGGTAAATGCAGAAAAAGTCAGTCCCTCACAGTCTACAGTATAAGGACTCCATTGTTGGATCAGGCTGGACCTGAGTGCTGTAGCTATGCGCTTACGGACAATGTCCTTTTCTTAGGGAGCACAAGGGGTAAAAAAACACAACTATTGTTTAAAATCTGTCTTATCTGCTTATTACATTTTCATTACAGTTGATCAAATGTATAGGCATTATGCTGCTGTATTGTGGGCCCCATGTGTTCACAAATCATGGTAATGGTGCTTGTGAAAGCAAGCCGTATTTACGTAGAGTTTCACGGTCAGGGGTGATCTATACATCATGAGAGCTAGGAGCCCCGGGGAGGACAGGGTCATTATAATGAGGGCTATGAAACAACAACCACATCATTTCCATGTTGTCCACTACAGGAAACGTTAATAGATCTTAAATGACCAAGGGGATGAGGTGGACCACTAGAGCGTGTCAAAAATCCTCATTTCCAGCCTGCAGTTATAGTATTGAATAAATGTACTTTCAGCCTAAAGCGCTGTGGCCAATGGGGTTTACCACTAAGACCTAGTTGGGTTTGGGATAAAACTGCTGAATGTGGCATACTGAATGTCTGGAGAATTTAGCTAATCTTGTATTTATCAGACTAAATATTTATATTTGTAAAATGATACGCAAAGGTTAATTTAAGGAATATCATTCTGTGCCCAGAGGGCCATAAAGGTTTAATTGATTTACTGCAAACTGTAAGAGGACACCCAAACTGTCTATGCAACCAGATCACTTAATCATTTCTGTTCATCTACATTGTGTATACTGTTATTTTTACTGGTTTTCATCTAGTTGGTTCTGTCACACCCCTCAAACTCAACTCTGGACCTCGCTGCCAGCACCATTGCTTTTTTCCCCCGTTGTTCCCCTCTAACCAGGAACTGATTTAGACCTGGGACACCAGGTGGATGCAATTAATTATCCGGTAGAACAGAAAGCCAGCAGGCGCTGGACCTCATAGGGTAAGAGTTGAATACCCCTGTGTCATACCATCCATCCACTGAAACACGTCAATTCACCTCTAAGATAACACTGCCATCTAGTGGTCATGCCAGTCATCTGGTTGGATGTACCTCCCTCTGATGCTGCTCATGACTCAGCAAAGAAATGCATATTTTGTCTGCATTTAAACACTTCATCTTATAAGGACCCTTTCAAAGTATCAACATACATAAACTCAGCAACAACAACAAAAATCCTCTCACTGTCAACTGTGTTTATTTTCAGCAAACTTGTGTAAATATTTGTATGAACATAAGATTCAACAACTGAGACAAACTGAACAAGTTCTACAGACGTGACTAACAGAATGGAATAATGTGTCTCTGAACAAAGGTGGGGTCAAAATCAAAAGTAACAGTCAGTATCTGGTGTGGCCACCAGCTGCATTAAGTACTGGAGTGTATCTCCTTTTAATTTTACGGTGGGTTTGTGCCCATAGGCAAAGTTGTTACCGGTGATGTCTGGTGAGGACCTGCCTTACAACAGGCCTACAAGCCCTCAGTCCAGCCTCTCTCAGCCTATTGCGGACAGTCTGAGCACTGATGGAGGGATTGTGCGTTCCTGGTGTAACTTGGGCAGTTGTTGTTGCCATCCTGTACCTGTCCCGCAGATGTGATGTTCAGAAGTACCGATCCTGTGCAGGTGTTGTTACATGTAGTCTGTCACTGTGAGGACAATCAGCTGTCTGTCTCCCTGTAGCGCTGTCTTAGGTGTCTCACAGTACGGACATAGCAATTTATTGCCCTGGCCACATCTGCAGTCCTCATGCCTACGGCACGTTCACACAGATGAGCAGGGACCCTGGGGATCTTTCTTTTGGTGTTTTTCAGAGTCCGTATAAAGACCTCTTTAGTGTCCTAAGTTTTCATAACTGTGACCTTAATTGCCTACCGTCTGAAAGCTGTTATTGTCTTGACGACCGTTCCACAGGTGCATGTTCATTAATTGTTTGTGGTTCATTGAACAAGCATGGGAAATTGTTTAAACCCTTTACAATGAAGATCTGTGAAGTTATTTGGATTTTTACAAATGATCTTTGAAAGACAGGGTCCTGAAAAAGGGACTGTTTTTGTTGTTACTGAGTTTATATAGACGACCTATCACTCTAATCTAACCCACACTAAATGAAAGTATTGCGTACCAAGAGGCAAATAAGTTTGAACTTAACTTGAGTTCACCAGAAGTCCACTCATTAGCATGAAAGAGAAACTCCAGAGTAGTGCATTATGGGTCATTATCAGTATGCCTCCATTGCCTCATGTTTGAGTAGCTGGTGATAACCATTGCTGCTCTGCTTGATAAAGTCACAAGGTCCTTTTTCTCCACTTACACTGCGTTTTGCAGATTACCCACTCACACACTAAACACAAGTACCTCTGTGTATGCCAATCACCGTCTTATCGGATGCCGTCAGGCCTTTAAACTGTAAATGAATTAATAACCCTTGTCATTTCTTAATTAGCTCCCTTTCCAGGAGGAGAAATACGTGTGTCAGCACCTACATTTTGTGCACACTTGTTATGACTTTGCTTTGAGTTTATTGGGTCATTAGAGACGCTCTATGAAAACATGCTGTTCTCATGCTGATGAGGATTTCAGTGCGTATTGTGGAGTGATCTAGAGGGGTTCTTCAGCTCTGATGAGTGGGTTACATTCAGTCGGAGCTAATGTAATTTGTTTCAGCCTCACTGAACAAAGGAGCCATAAAGAGACAGTTGAATAATTTATTAGGTTTTAACCAGTGGCAGATTCAGATATTGGGTGTAGATTGGATTGAATGGACCATGGGTCAGAGCCTGTGTGTTGACAGGTCTGGGCCGGTTGGTTGGTTGAGATTGGTCCAGAAGAGGTATCTCCCTCAGATGATTACTGTGAGGATACGACAAGAAATGCACCAGAGGGTTAGAAAATGAGTGATGTACTTTAGGGTTCCAGAGCTGCCATGACATCAATATCATACACAAGACCAACTCATTCAACCCCTCTATGATAAACCATCTCATCTCACCTGCTGGAGTTTGGCGCAGCAGTGGAATCGCACGTCATTGAGAGATGAGTCATCCAGACCGTACTGGTATTCCTCCATCTTGGTCTCGATGCCACAGATTCCTCCATCTCCACAATCCTGGCTCCAGCGGCTGTACTCGCCGTAGTCCAGGCCGGCGCCTGCGAGGGTGGGGTTGCTGCTGCAGCGGAACCTGACATTGTTGGCGGCTGTGTCGTCACCGAACAGACCCTGGTGGGGCTCCACACGCAGCTGGAAGGAAGTCAGCACACCCCTGGGGCAATACTGAGGGTCCGACCAGTCACCAAAGCTGGGAGAGGAAGAGAGAGAGGCATACGCGACATGGAATATTATTTCACCATCACAGCAGTCTGGAATGAGGTTTGACCATAGCTGTGAGACAGAGAAAAGAGGCACATGATGTAGAGAGTAGAAACAGGACATGGAATAACATATCACTGCAGTTTGAAGATGCAGGGTTCAACTGATAAGTCAATTTGTGTCTACTTTGAGCCATGAAATAGGACTGTTTTGTGTGCTGTTTGTTCTATACAAGACCAAGGTAATGTTACTTAAGCATCACTCGGTAGCATGCATACAGTGCATAGTAAGTAATGGCTATCTTGGCTCGCCAGTACTATATAGTATCATACCCAGATAAATAACAGCAGCGCCATCTGTCGGCTTGGCGACATTTCGTAACAAGGACGATAAGAGACATGTTGTTCAGGATGACACCAGGAAGCATTACAGCTTTGATTTTGTTCAACAGGTAAGCAACATTTCCTCCTTTAATACTGATTAAGGACATAGATGGATAGATAGATATACACAACACAATATATATGGGAGGCAGGCAAATACCTTTCACTGAGATGTGTAAAGACAGATTGACAGGGCTGAGACAATTAATTGTAATGTATCTTAATGTTATTTTGTTGTTTGCAAGTGCACTATCCTTCTGACTATTTAGCCAGGTCCCATCTACCTTTGAACTCCTGGCCAGTGTGGCTTGTTTGGTGTCGGCTGTGAAGGAATACCACCACAAGTCAACTACTTGATTGATGAAGGCACGTCATCTAGCAAAGGCAGCAGCGCAGTCATCAACTACATGCACCATTTCTTCACCAACTACGGAGTTGGGGAAACACGTGTGGACCTGAATTGTGATAACTGCAGTGGCCAAATCAAGAACAAGTTTGTGCTCTGGTATTGTGCCAGGCGGACCAAGCACAAGCTCCACCACAGTCTGGACCCAGACTGGCCTCATCAAACAGTGCTTTAAAAAGACCAGAATGAACACTGTCTGAGATTGCTGGTGTTGTGAAGGACAGCACTGTGACAGGGGTCAACATCCCAAACTGGTTGGACTGGAGGATGGTACGGTGCTGGTGGACACTTAAGTATTTTTTTAAACCCAAATACTTTTAGACTTTTGCTCAAGTAATATTTTGCTGGGTGACTTACCTTAATAGAAAATGACTGAAGTAAAAGTATGTTCACATTTACTCAAGTATGACAATTTTGTACCTTTTTCACCACTGGATGTGGCTGGGGGTTATAGAATTTCTTTCACATGACCCATCAATTTAGGCAAGTGTGATCTAACATTTATAAAAGGTTTTTATCTGGACACTTTGTTAACCTGGAATTTTTCCTTATTGTAGGCTACTACTTTGACCACATTTAGTCTTAATCTTTAGTACACCACTCACTGTTTAGCACATGACCTCACATGTGAATCTTTAAAGAAATGGGTGGGGCTGGTTTAAGAGGGTGTGAACAATGCTGAATGGGTGTAGACAAAGGAGCGCTCTCCAGTAGGCAGCAAAACATTTATAGGCCCTTTTCTCAAAAATGAGTTTTATCAACTATCAAAGCAGAATTACTTTCCCATTGTTCCTCAAAAATGCAGTGTATGATATACCATTTTGTAGCTCTGAGTCTCTACTTTTTACCCATGTAAAAAATAAAAAATAAACACTTCAAATGTTGCTACATAAGACCGAATCTAGGTGTCGAGTCACATGTCATCACTATAGTTTGAAATGTGCTTTTACAGTTAAACCTGTATCTTAAAAGGATATGATTACTTCCAACTGTGTCTACATTGAGCAATGTGATAGGCCAATATGAGGCATGTTGTTCTCGTCTGTACATACAATCCAGTGTGAGACTCAATGGTGTACAAGAAGCTCCTATCTTCGTCCTTAGCGCAGATCAAGCGAATGCCATTCAGGGCAGTGTCGTCCAGACCGTACTGTTCGGACTCCACCTGAGAGAAGGTTAATGGACATATGCTAGCATTAGCTCAAACAGAAGAATGGTCTCGTTATACACAAATGTGTTGATCATGTTTGGTAACGGATCAACACCACAAATGCATTTTGATTACATCAAATTTAGGATTTGAATTGTGTAGTTTTTTTTTTATTTTTTATAAATGGGCTATTTGAAAATAGGCTTTTTGACCACAGGGGACTGGAATTTAATCCCTGAATTGACTAACTGAAAGAAATGCTATCCAAACTGGTAGATGTGTTTGAAATGTATGAAGGAGCCCTTGCTTACCCGGAGCATGAACCCAACGGCGAAGAACTTGTCGGGACACATCTCGGGCCAGGTCCAGTTCCCAAACTGCTCTCCATTGGGCACGGTGAGGAGGGAGGTGTAAGGCCTAGCGCTGTATTGGATACCAGCACGCTCCACATAGGGCTGCTCCTCGGGCAAGAGAGCTAGACATGACCCAAGGGCCAGCACAGCCAGGAAGGACAGAGCAGTGAACAGAGGGGTAGTCATGTTGACAGAAGTCAGTCTCATCCACAGAAGGGATGGAACAAAGGCAGTGAACTCTTATAGCCTTCCTCACTCACGCCTCCAAAATGGTGCCCATATGGTGTCTCCATACTGTTATCAGTATTAATCATTTACAACACTGTGGTCTGGCCATGGGAAGAGGCAGGTGGTACTAGGACTTAAAGTTAAAAATAACAATACTGTCTTTGACTTCGAAAGCAGCTGGTATAGTCTCAATGAACTGTCAATTATTTGTCATACCAAAGTATGGCCCATGTTGTATATTAGTAATTTGACTGTTCACATGCTATGACATAAAGCAAACATTTTAATTGCCAGAAACCACGTCCAAAGCCGATTTCTTTGGCGCGACAAGAGTGAACAAAAAAAAGGAACATATGTTAATGTCTTTATTATCAAAATAGATCAGTTAGTTAACATTGATTTCAAATGTTAATTGTCTTACATCTCATATGAAGAGCCTTTCTGTTATCGCTGTGCATGTGCAGTCCCAAGGCAACTGAAGTAATTGTTTTCAATCGACAGGACTTGCATAATGAGTCGCTTTGTCTCCTGTCTGGTATAACAGAAAGCAGTGATATTTTATGATTTTTCGCTATAGATGCCGTTCAAACAATTCTGTGCATGTTAATGAGTCTATATTTCCAATTATATAAAGACAGAAAAAAATGACCTTGTTGTATAACCTTCGTGTGTCCCCTGTATCTAGCAGTAACGTCTAAATGCACATCAATTACCTGCACATATGTTAACATTTCATACAGTCAGGTCCATAATTATTAGCAAAAAATCTATTATACAAAAACACACACAAAAAAAAAAAACTAATTATACTAATACAAGAGCATAAAGAAATAGATTATATTTTTAAACACTTTTTCTATTCCTGTTTTCAGTACTCCAGCACCCAGTCTTTGCAAGGATAACACAGTATTCTTCTCAAATATTCTATGAGTTGGGGAACACATTGGGAGGGATCTTAGACCATTCCTCCATACAGAATCCTTCCCGATCATTGATATCCTTAGTCTGCTCTTATAGACTGCCCTCTTCAATTCAAACCAATTGGGTTCAAGTCCGGAGACAGCCATTGCAAAATGTTGATTTTGTAGTCAATTAACCATTTCTTGGTGGATTGTGATGTGTGCTTGGGGTTATTGCCTTGCTGGAAGATCCACTTGTGGCCAAGTGTCAGCCTCCTGACAGAGGCAACCAGGTTCTTGGGTCAAATGTCCTGGGACTGGTTATGATGTTCATGATGCAGTTGACCTTAACAAGGATCAAGGATGCACCACCGTATTTTACCATAGGAATGAGGTACTTTTCTGCATACTGTCAAGCCAAAACCACCACTGGTGTGCGTGGCCAAAAAGCTTTATTTTCATGTCATCGGCCCAACCCTGCCTGGAGGTTGACAAACCGCATCAGGACTTGGAACCAGAGCTATGGACAGATGACATGAAAATAGAGCTCTTTTCTAGACTTTATTGCTTATCTTTATCAAGGGTGCCAATAATTATGGACCTGACTGTAGTGTTTGAAAATATATGCTCGGAAAGTCCCACACAAGCAAATAACGAATGGTAAGCAAACTGATTCCATCACATGGACACAATTTGAATAGTATGGTAAAGAACGAAAGTATTACTTCTGCTTTGTTAACCAGTGGCATTTTGGGCAAAGTGAAGAGTTCTCTCTTATGCTATGCACATGGAAGCAGTCAATTGACTGCTGAAAAAATATGACAACTGAAAAAATATGAAAATATGACATTTAGGGTGCACAAAGATTGTAATTCTCTGTTTTGATGTATGGAAAGTAAAGATTCCGGCAGTATATATCAGACATGTTAGACAATACTGTACAGCCGTATTCATCGACCTGGCCAAGGCTTTCGACTCGGTCAATCACCACATTCTTATCGGCAGACTTAACAGCCTTGGTTTCTCAAATGGTTCACCAACTACTTCTCAGACAGAGTTCAGTGTGTCAAATCGGAGGGCCTGTTGTCTGGACCTCTGGCAGTCTCTATGGAGGTGCCACAGGGTTCAATTCTCGGGCCGACTCTTTTCTCTGTATACATCCAATGATGTCGCTCTTGCTGCTGGTGATTCTCTGATCCACCTCTACGCAGACGACACCATTCTGTATACTTCTGGCCCTTCTTTGGACACTGTGTTAACTAACCTCCAGAAGAGCTTCAATGCCATACAACTCTCCTTCCGTGGCCTCCAACTGCTCTTAAAACAAGTAAAACTAAATGCATGCTCTTCAACCGATCGCTGCCCGCACCTGCCCGCCCATCCAGCATCACTACTCTGGACGGTTCTGACACTACTCTGGACGGTTCTGAATATGTGGACAACTACAAATACCTAGATGTCTGGTTAGACTGTAAACTCTCCTTCCAGACTCACATTAAGCATCTCCAATACAAAATTAAAATGTAGAATCGGCTTCCTATTTCGCAACAAAGCATCCTTCACTCATACTGCCAAACATACCCTCGTAAAACTGACTATCCTACCGATCCTCGACTTCAGCGATGTCATTTACAAAATAGCCTCCAACACTCTACTCAGCAAATTGGATGCAGACTATCACAATGCCATCCGTTTTGTCACTAAAGCCCCATGTACTACCCACCACTGTGACCTGTATGCTCTCGTTGGCTGGCCCTCACTTCAAATTCGTCGCCAAACCCACTGGCACCAGGTCATCTATAAGTCCTTGCAAGGTAAAGCCCCGCCTTATCTCAGCTCACTGGTCACCACAGCACCACCCACCCGTAGCACTCACTCCAGCAGGTATATTTCACTGGTCAACCCCAAAGCCAATTCCTCCTTTGGCCGCCTTTCCTCCCAGTTCTCTGCTGCCAATGACTGGAACGAATTGCAAAAATCACTGAAGCTGGAGACTCATATCTCCCTCACTAACTTTAAGCATCAGCTGTCAGAGCAGATCATTGCACCTGTACATAGCCCATCTGTAAATAGGCCATCCAACTACCTCATCCCCATATTGTTATTTATTTCTTTGCTCATTTGCACCCCAGTATCTCTACATGCACATTCATCTTCTGCATATCTATCACTCCAGTGTTTAATTGCTAAATTGTAATTACTTCGCCACTACGGCCTATTTATTGCCTTACCTCATTTGCACACACTGGATAGAAATGTTTATTTTTTTGCAAAAAATGTCAAACACAATATAGAAAAATGCCTTACCTTATCTATTCACACGCCTAAAGCCTGACCTGAAACAGTAAAATATGTCTACATTATGAAACTTCTTGAAATCGAAAATACAATAGATTTCTAGTTTACATAAAATCTCTGTCCATTGTGTGATAATGTTGTGACTTACCTGTTCTTCCACCAGTCGTAAACTCCTCCTCCAATAGCCATGGCTACACCATTGAAAAGGGAACACAGCCTATTGCCATTTTAAACCATTTAGCATCCAGGCCTGAGGTATCTGGGAATGGAATTATGTAAAACAACAATCACACTCTACCACATGGCTGCTACCAATCCAGTAACTTCAAATCTATTGACATTTTCATGAAAACACTGCTATAAGCAGAATGTTCTTCCCTCTTTCTGTACCCCTCTCCCCTACATTTCCATTCCAACTGTCCTCCCCTCCCTCCAGCTCTCACTCCAGACCACAATACTCCCTCTCTTCCCCAGGTCTCTCACCACAGACCACCTCCAGTGGTTCATCTAGGCTGGGGTGCTCAACCATGCAGCTTACCCTCTCCCCTCTCTGAGGCCTGAACTCTAGGTAGGAGTCGAGCTGGTAGCTCCACTCCCCGTTAGCCAGTGTGTCTGTGGAGATCACGGCTGTGGTGGTCTCCAGCCCGTCTCTCAGCCAGCTCACCCTCACCTCCTGAGGGTAGAAGCCTAGAACGCTGCACTCCAGCATGGACAGCTCCCCGTAGCGAGAGGGCTTGGTCAGGCGGGCTTTGACAATGGGAGGCACTGGGACATAGGATGATGTAGAAATTAAGTTGTCTGTCTGATGAAAGTCCCCGGCCCGAAACATCAACATTTTTATCAAACTTGACTTAAAAAATGTACAGTATGTGCAAATTACTAAGAAAGGAAAGAAACATAAAAATGACTTACCTATTCTTTCCAAAGTGCTCAGTTTGAAGAATCTTGCACTGTATCGGCAAATAGTCTCCACTTCTGCTTTCCTTATAGCCATTTTCCAAGCTTGGCTGTTGTAGTGATCTGCATTGCATATGCCAAACTCCCCAAAACCTACATACTTCTGAACCCTGGAGTCATAGATGGTGGTCAATTTTTGGTTGAATATGTTTTTCACAAAGTAAATCATATTATCAGTGGTGTCATCATATTCACAGTCAACTATCCCCTGGAACTGGTACCCACCTGAAACAAATACATTTATTCATTTGGACTGTTGTATCCCTTTCCATGTAATTGTGCAATGAGGTACACTCAAAAAATATGTTGTTGCTTCGTGATTCAGGTAAATCTCCTTATCATTGTCTTTGTGGAGTTGTTATACTGTATTGTCACAAAATATCTGTCAACTTCATTTGATACATTCTTCAAAATATACAGTATGTTAGACACATCATGCATTTCATCAAAAAATAGACTTGACTCACCTGCTGGTGTTGCCCGGGTCTGAATGGCAGAAAGTCCAGCCACCCAATAGACCCAGCAGAGAGCCATGGTGCATCCAGTCACCCAATAGACCCAGCAGAGAGCCATGGTGCATCCATCCACCCAATAGACCCAGCAGAGAGCCATGGTGCATCCAGCCGCCCAATAGACCCAGCAGAGAGCCATGGTGCATCCAGCCGCCCAATAGACCCAGCAGAGAGCCATGGTGCATCCAGCCGCCCAATAGACCCAGCAGAGAGCCATGGTGCATCCAGTCGCCCAATAGACCCAGCAGAGATCCATGGTGCATCCAGCCACCCAATAGACCCAGCAGAGAGCCATGGTGCATCCAGCCACCCAATAGACCCAGCAGAGAGCCATGGTGCATCCAGCCACCCAATAGACCCAGCAGAGAGCCATGGTGCATCCAGCCACCCAATAGACCCAGCAGAGAGCCATGGTGCATCCAGCCACCCAATAGACCCAGCAGAGAGCCATGGTGCATCCAGCCACCCAATAGACCCAGCAGAGAGCCATGGTGCATCCAGCCACCCAATAGACCCAGCAGAGAGCCATGGTGCATCCAGCCACCCAATAGACCCAGCAGAGAGCCATGGTGCATCCAGCCACCCAATAGACCCAGCAGAGAGCAATGGTGCATCCAGCCACCCAATAGACCCAGCAGAGAGCCATGGTGCATCCAGCCACCCAATAGACCCAGCAGAGAGCCATGGTGCATCCAGCCACCCAATAGACCCAGCAGAGAGCAATGGTGCATCCAGCCACCCAATAGACCCAGCAGAGAGCCATGGTGCATCCAGCCACCCAATAGACCCAGCAGAGAGCCATGGTGCATCCAGCCACCCAATAGACCCAGCAGAGAGCCATGGTGCATCCAGCCACCCAATAGACCCAGCAGAGAGCCATGGTGCATCCAGCCACCCAATAGACCCAGCAGAGAGTCATGGTGCATCCAGCCACCCAATAGACCCAGCAGAGAGCCATGGTGCATCCAGCCACCCAATAGACCCAGCAGAGAGCCATGGTGCATCCAGCCACCCAATAGACCCAGCAGAGAGCCATGGTGCATCCAGCCACCCAATAGACCCAGCAGAGAGCAATGGTGCATCCAGCCACCCAATAGACCCAGCAGAGAGCCATGGTGCATCCAGCCACCCAATAGACCCAGCAGAGAGCCATGGTGCATCCAGCCACCCAATAGACCCAGCAGAGAGCCATGGTGCATCCAGCCACCCAATAGACCCAGCAGAGAGCCATGGTGCATCCAGCCACCCAATAGACCCAGCAGAGAGCCATGGTGCATCCAGCCACCCAATAGAGCCAGCAGAGAGCCATGGTGCATCCAGCCACCCAATAGACCCAGCAGAGAGCCATGGTGCATCCAGCCACCCAATAGACCCAGCAGAGAGCCATGGTGCATCCAGCCACCCAATAGACCCAGCAGAGAGCCATGGTGCATCCAGTCACCCAGATAGAGACAAATAACTACACTGAAGTCTACCAGTTGAAGCAGCTATCATTGACAGGTACATCCCACTGTGTGACAAACAAGATTAAGCTCCACCTTGGTATCCAATAAGGTCCCCCCTTGCTATACTGCTGTAAACTGTTTCTGATATTGAGTGAAAATAGTTGTTTTCCCTTGCCACACCTGACAAAACAAATGTAAAAAAAAAAATTACAAGTTTTGTACGGTAAGTGATAATCTGTGGAATGAATTGAAGTTAATATCAGCCCTCACATGGACAGAATGAGATATTTCTGGTTTGGGTGGTGTGTTGGAAAAATATAAATATCCTCATATGGTTGCCCTGAGTCACTGCATTATCTTTGTGCAACAGTAACCAACCACTTCCTTTTATACAAATTATAATAGCCAAGGCTAACCATGTTGCAGGTTTACAAACTGAGAAGTACACCTAAAGGAAGAAAACACCCACAAAGAATACTGTAACAAGTATTTCTTATTTTCATGTAATACAGAAATGTGACATTGAATACATGTGTAGTGCCTACATTACCAAAGCCAAAAAAAACATGTCCCGGTCTGAAAAACAATTAAGGAGTATTTTATTAAGATTATGAATCAAATGTAGGAAATAGTGAACTGCATTATATTGGTCGCCAGCGTAGTTGTAGGTTGCTGAATATGATAATTGTCCTTGGTATTGGTGCATGGAGCCCTTGCTGTATCGCTGAGAGCTGATTGTTGCCTATGTTCTTAAGGCCCAACCAGACCTCTTGGCTTTTTTAATAAACCACACTCCTGTTGCTACTCCCACCACTCCTAGAGTCACACTGCTGTCTCTACAGTCTGGTGATCCGTGTCCACTTCAACCTCTGTGGACACATATAGTGAAGAAACAATTAACTTGTTAGTGTCCCTAATACAGTATCAATAACATCCCACCTTTCTCTGCGTCGTACCCTACAGTATAAGGTCACACCAACAGTGACTCACCCCAGATCCCGGTGAGGGGTTCCTGCAGGCTCACATTACCCACGCTACAGGAGTAGATGTCCCCCTCCTGAGGTGTGATGCTCAGGTAGGAGAAGATCCTGAAGCTGATGTCTTTATTGGAGTAGTACTGGGTCTGAATGACAGTCCTCTCTCCCACCGGCTGCTCGTTCCTGGTCCAAGTCACATCCACGGGTGTTGAGTGGAAATCACTGACCTGGCAGATGAGTGTGTTGGGGACCCCCAGCTCCACCTCTCTCTGGGAGTATATGTGGGAGGTGGGCACCTCTGTTGGGGAGGGGGGGATTCTAATTTGGGCACTCCTTCGTCCTCTCACCTCGGTGACCACCGATGAGTGGTAGAGTGATCGAGGAGAGTGTCAATTCGTTATTATGCTGCATGAATTTCATCACATAACCAATAACCTGCACCCTTTTTTGCCCATTGTTTTGTGCACTCCAGAGTGCGGATCAAATCAAAGTTTATTTGTCAGTGTGTCGAATACAACCGGTGTAGTAGACCTTACAGTGAAATGCTTTCTTAAAAATTGCACTGTTGGTTAGGGCTTGTAAGTTTACAAATAGGTATTAGGTAAACAATAGATAAGAAAAACAACTAAAATGACAGTGAAAATAACAGTAGCGAGGCTATATACAGGTGGTGCCAGTGCAGAGTCAATGTGCGGGGGCACCCGTTAGTCAGGCTAATTGAGGTAATATGTACATGTAGGGATAGTGTTCACACCAGTCCAAACGAACTGAACTAAGGGGCTAAATGCACCAGAGTTCGGAAAAACACCAAACCAATTTGTTATAGAAGACACCTTAGTCCACTGCGCCACCAGGATGGAGCTAACATTAAGGCATACAAAGCTGTTCATTTTAGTCTATTCAAACAGACCCCATTTCAAAGAAAACAAGTACTCATTAAGATCAGGTGTGGCCAATTAATGGGCATGGCCATAACACCTGAACACAGTTAACAAGAGAGTGTTTTATTGAGGCTGAGAACAGAATGCATGTTTCTAAATAACATTATTAGAACGTTAAACATTTTCTTGTGGTTTTTATGGAATGTCTTTTTAACATTCTCTGTACAATGAGAACATCGCAAAATAGAACCATGATTAAAAGTTATGCTGAAGTACTGAAATTCTCACACAAGAATGTTGTTTCTTAACCTTCTCTGAACTATTTGAGAACATTCCCAATATCAAACCACTTTGTCAAGTTCCTTAAATGTGCTGAGAATGTTCCAAAGTCAAGCAACTGCCCTGCATCATTCCCAAAAAGTTGTGGTAAGGTTGTACGCAAAATAACCATAGGACAACCACGCTCTCACCAAGCTCTAAGAAACATTCTCAGAAATGGTTCTCACATAATGATGTGCTAGCTGGGGTGTGACTTTGCAGAAACAGCACTCACCTATTGCCTCTGGCGGGCTCTTTTCTCCCACAATGCAGCGGGGGATGTTGTACTGGCAGGTTCCGAGGGACACGTACACGTCGTGAGGCAGTCCCTGGGTCAGTTGTCCACTGCTGGGTAGAAGAGCTCATCTCCATCAAACTCCACGTCATACTCTTCGTCGCTAGTGCCGTTTTTTTGGCAGAAGGTCAAAAACCGCAGCAAATGTTTGCCTGTGTTCAATAACAGAGGTTAAGACGGAAAATGACACATCTTGCTGTCTAGTAGCATGCTTTGCCAAAGAGTACGAGAGATGTTGAATGCAATATAATTCATTTGATTACGCCTTTCAGTAAAATGTTGTTTTAATAACAATGGGAACTGATATAAAGCAGATGTCTGCATCTATGGGTTTACGGAATAGAATACTGGAACGCAGTATGCTAAAGTGATTCTTGCAAGCAAAATAATTCCCAGTCTGCTTCCTTTCTCTCTCATATGAAAAGAGTGAAAGTGGACTTACTTTGGCAGTGTGACAGTAGACAAACACCCCGTATAAAAGCCAGGAACACTCTGCACCCCATCCTAAGTACACTTGTCCAGTAAGGCTTATCAGTAATGTTCTGATTATTGTGTAGTACTCCAAACAGTGCTGCTGAAGGTGTCAGGTGACTTCCTCAATATCATCAGCCAATCGAATCTTTTATCTTGATGACACTGATGTTATTACCATATCTATGGTTATTACATAGAGAACATTAGTCATTCTGAGCATGCATGTCACACCTTACACACAACTAGGGTGTATCAAAGAGGTGAAACATTCAGAACTTTGCAGATAGAAACTCAATAAATAGCGCTGGGACATGACTCCCTATTCTGCATTCTACACAATACATTTCTATCTGAATGATCAGCATCGCCCTGACATTGCCCACGTCTGACTGCTGCCACCTACTGTGGAGTCATGATCATTACAGTGTCTGCCCTTTATTGTTAATTAAACTGTACTGTCCAACCGGCCTCACAACAGCAGACCACGGGTAACCACGCCAGCCCAGGACCTCCACATCCGGCTTCTTCACCTGCGGGGTCGTCTTAGACCAGCCACCCGGACATTGATGGAACTGTGGGTTTGCACAACCAAAGTATTTCTGCACAAACTGTCAGAAACCTTCTCAGGTAAGCTCGTCTGCGTGCTCGTTGTCCTCACCAGGGTCTTGACCTGACTGCAGTTTGGCGTCGTCACCGACTTCAGTGGGCAAATGTTCACCTTCGATGTCCACTGGCATGCTGGAGAAGTGTCTTCTTCACGGATGAATCCCAGTTTCAACTACCAGGCAGACAGCATGTATGGCGTTGTTGTGAAGAGTGCCCCATGGTGGTTGTTGGGTTGTGGTATGGGCAGTCGTAAACTATGGATAACGAACACAATTGCATTTTATCGATAGCAATTTGAATGCACAGCACAGGAGGTTGGTGGCATCTTAGTGCTCGTTGTAATGACTGGAGCGGAATCAGTGGAACGGTATCTAATACATCAAACACATGGCATCCAACACCTGGAAACCATTTCATTTTTTCAGTTCCGCTAATTATTATGAGCTCTCTCCCCTCAGCAGCCTCCACTGATAGAGATACCGCGACGAGATCCCGAGGCCCTTTGTCCTTCAAATCATCCAACGCCATCACCTCATGTTTTCAACATGATAATGCACAGCCCCGTGTCTCAAGATTCTGTACATCATTTCTGGAAGCAGGAAATGTCCCAGTTCTTCCATGACCTGCATACTCACCAGATGTCACCCATTGAGTATGTTTGGGATGCTCTCGGTCGACGTGTACAACAGCGTGTTCCCGCCAATATCCAGCAACTTCGCACAGCCATTGAAGAGGAGTGGGACAACATTCCACAGGCCACAATCAACAGCCGGAAAACGCGCGGCATGAGGCAAATTGGTGGACACACCAGATATGGACTGGTTTTCTGACCCAAACCAATCCATAGGCTATGGCCTAATTTATTTAAATTGACCGATTTTCAATTGACTGTCTCTCTTATATGAACTGTAACTCAGTCAAATATTTGAAATTGTTGCATTAAAATTTCTACTCTGTGTATATTATATATATATATATATATATATATATATATATATATATATATATATATACAGTGGGGCAAAAAAAAAGCATAGTAAGCCACCAATTGTGCAAGTTCTCCCACTTAAAAAGATGAGAGAGACCTGTAATTTTCATTATAGGTAAACTTCAACTATGACAGACAAAATTAGAGAAAAAAATCCAGAAAATCACATTGTAGGATTTTTTATGAATTTATTTGCAAATTATGGTGGAAAATAAGTATTTGGTCAATAACAAAAGTTTATCTCAATACTTTGTTATATACCCTTTGTTGGCAATGACAGAGGTCACTGTCTTTGTTAGGAAGGAATAGGAATAGAAGGAATAGTCTTCGCAGTTCTTAACGAGCGAGGCGGCCCAAATTGCTGCATATACTTTGACTCTGTTGCACAGAACGCAAGAGAAGTGACACAATTTCCCTAGTTAAAAGAAATTCATGTTAGCAGGCAATATTAACTAAATATGCAGGTTAAAAAATATATACTTGTGTATTGATTTTAAGAAAGGCGTTGATGTTTATGGTTAGGTGCACATTGGTGCAACGACAGTGCTTTTTTCCCCGAATGTGCTTGTTAAATCACCCGTTTGGCAAAGTAGGCTTTGATACAATGATAAATTAACAGGCACAGCATCGATTATATTCAACGCAGGACAAGCTAGATAAACTAGTAATATCATCAACCATGTTAACTAGTGATTATGTTTGTTTTTTATAAGATAAGTTTAATGCTAGCTAGCAACTTACCATGGCTGCTTGCTGCACTCGCGTAACAGGTAGTCAGCCTGCCACGCAGTCTCCTCGTGGAATGCAATGTAATCGGCCATGATCGGTGTCCAAAAATGCCGATTACCGATTGTTATGAAAACTTGAAATCGGCCCTATTTAATCGGCCATTCCGATTAATTGGTTGACCTCTAATTTATTTATATATATATATATTTACACTGCTCAAAAAAATAAAGGGAACACTTAAACAACACAATGTAACTCCAAGTCAATCACACTTCTGTGAAATCAAACTGTCCACTTAGGAAGCAACACTGATTGACAATAAATTTCACATGCTGTTGTGCAAATGGAATAGACAACAGGTGGAAATTATAGGCAATTAGCAAGACACCCCCAATAAAGAAGTGGTTCTGCAGGTGGTGACCACAGACCACTTCTCAGTTCCTATGCTTCCTAGCTGATGTTTTGGTCACTTTTGAATGCTGGCGGTGCTTTCACTCTAGTGGTAGCATGAGACGGAGTCTACAACCCACACAAGTGGCTCATCAATGCGAGCTGTGGCAAGAAGGTTTGCTGTGTCTGTCAGCGTAGTGTCCAGAGCATGGAGGCGCTACCAGGAGACAGGCCAGTACATCAGGAGACTTGGAGGAGGCCGTAGGAGGGAAACAACCCAGCAACCGGACCGCTACCTCCGCCTTTGTGCAAGGAGGAGCACTGCCAGAGCCCTTCAAAATGACCTCCAGCAGGCCACAAATGTGCATGTGTCTGCTCAAATGGTCAGAAACAGACTCCATGAGGGTGGCATGAGGGCCCGACATCCACAGGTGGGGGTTGGGCTTACTACAGCCCAACACCGTGCAGGACGTTTGGCATTTGCCAGAGAACACCAAGATTGGCAAATTCGCCACTGGCGCTCTGTGCTCTTCACAGATGAAAGCAGGTTCACACTGAGCACATGTGACAGACGTGACAGAGTCTGGAGACGCCGTGGAGAACGTTCAGCTGCCTGCAACATCCTCCAGCATGACCGGTTTGGCGGTGGGTCAGTCATGGTGTGGGGTGGCATTTCTTTGGGGGGCCGCACAGCCATCCATGTTCTCGCCAGAGGTCGCCTGACTGCCATTAGGTACCGAGATGAGATCCTCAGACCCCTTGTGAGACCATATGCTGGTGCGGTTGGCCCTGGGTTCCTCCTAATGCAAGACAATGCTAGACCTCATATTTTTTTGAGCAGTGTATATACACACACATACACACAGTGCCTTTGGAAAGTATTCAGACCCCTTGACTTTCCCCCAATTTTGTTAGGTTACAGCCTTATTCTAAAATATTTTTTAAATATAATCCTCAGCAACCTACACACAATACCTCATAATGACTTAGCGAAAACAGGTTTATACATTGTACCAAATGTATAAAAAATAGAAAACAGAAATACCTTATTTACATAAGAATTCACACCCTTTGCTATGAGACTCGATATTGAGCTCAGGTGTATCCTGTTTCCATTGAACATCCTTGAGATGTTTCTACACCTTGATTTGGACTCCACCTGTGGTAAATTCAATTGATTGGACATGATTTAGAAAAGTTGAGGCACAGATCTGGGGAAGGGTACCAAAACATTTCTGCAGCATTGAAGGTCCCCAAGAACACAGTGGCTTCCCTCGTTGTTAAATGGAATTAGTTTGGAACCACCATGACTCTTAGAGCTGGCCGCCCGGCCAACTGAGCATTCAGGGAAGAAGGGCCTTGGTCAGAACCCGATGGTCACTCTGACAGAGCTCTAGAGTTTGTCTGTGGAGATGGGAGAACCTTCCAGAAGGACAACCATCTCTGCAGCACTCCACCAATCAGGCCTTTATGGTCGAGTGGCCAGACAGAAGCCACTCCTCAATAAAAGGCACATGACAGCGCGTTTGCCAAAAGGCCCTTAACGACTCTCAGACCATGAGAAACAGAAATACCTTATTTACGTAAGTATGCAGACCCTTTGCTATGAGACTCGAAATTGAGCTCAGGTGCAACCTGTTTCCATTGATTATCCTTGATGTTTTTACAACATGATTGGAGTCCACCTGTGGTAAATTCAATTAATTGGACATGATTTGGAAAGGCACACACCTGTCTATATAAGGTGTGCACAGTTGACAGTGCATGTCAGAGCAAAAACCAAGCCATGAGGTCGAAGGAATTGTCCGTAGAGCTCAGAGACAGGATTGTCGAGGCACAGATATGGAGAAGGGTACCAAAACAATTATGCAGCATTGAAAGTCCACAAGAACAGTGCCCTCAATCATTCTTACATGGAAGAAGTTTGGAACCATCAAGGCTCTAACTAGAGCTGGCCGCCCGGCCAAACAATCAAGGGGAAAGAGCCTTGGTCAGGGATGTGACCAAGAACCCAAAGGTCACTCTGACAGAAATCTAGAGTTCCTCTGTTGAGATGGGAGAACCTTCCAGAAGTACAACCATCTGTGCAGCACTCCACCAATCAGGCCTTTGTGGTAGAGTGGCCAGATGAAAGCCACTCCTTAGTAAAAGGCACATGACAGCCCACTTGGAGTTTGCCAAAAGGCACCTAAAGACTCTGACCATAAGAAACCAGATTCTCTGGTCTGATGAAACCAAGATTGAACTCTTTGGCCTGAATGCAAAGTGTCACATCTGGAGGTAACCTGGCACCATCCATATGGTTAAGCATGGTGGTGGCAGATGTTTTTCAGCGGCAGGGAATGGGATACTAGTGTAACAGTATAACTTTAGACCGTCCCCTCGCCCATACCCGGGCGCGAACCAGGGACCCTCTGCACACATCAAGTCACCCACGAAGCATCTTTACCCATCGCTCCACAAAAGCCGCGCGGCCCTTGCAGAGCAAGGGTAACCACTACTTCAAGATCTCAGAGCAAGTGACGTCACCGATTGAAACGCTATTTAGCGCACACCACCGCTAACTAGCTAGCCATTTCACATCCGTTACACTAGTCAGGATCAAGGCAAAGATGAACAGATCAAAGTACAGAGTTCCTGGATGAAAACCTGTTCCAGAGCACTCAACCTCAGACTGGGTTCACCTTCCAACAGGACAACGACCCTAAGCACACAGCCAAGACAACGCAGGACTGGCTTCAGGACAAGTCTTGAATGGCCCAGCAAGAGACTGGACTTGAACCCTATCGAACATCTCTGGAGACCTGAAAATAGCTGTGCAGCAACGCTCCCCATCCAACCTGACAGAACTTGAGAGGATCTGCAAAGAATAGGGAAACTCCATATACAGGTGTGCTAAGCTTGTAGCGTCATACCCAATAAGATTTGAGGCTGTAGTCTTTGCCAAAGGTTCTTCAACAAAGTACCGAGTAAAGGGTCTGAATACTTACGTAAATGTGATATTTTCAAATGATAAATTAGCAAATATTTCTAAAAACCTGTTTTTGCTTTGTCATTATGGGGTCTTGTGTGTAGATTGAGGAAAACAAATAATTCAATCAATTTTAGAACAATGCTTTGTGCAAAAAGTCAAGGGGTCTGAATACTTTCTATAGGTACCGTATAAATAGGGGTGTACTGTGTATACATATTACAAACAAATAGAAAAGGCTTTATAGAAGGTCTCATTTTAATATATACAATTTTCAAATGACTGGATTGCTGCTCAGAAGCATGCCAGCCAACCAGGAGGCCACACAATGTTCAGGACATGTTCTGGAATAATAAAGCATGACTAAGCGGAAGAGGATAAATATAGAGTATAAAAGAAAAGCAAGACAGGAAAATAGACTCACTGGTAGAAACACTGAAATACAGTACTATACATATATACACACACACAATTTCCTTAGAGATCTAACAGCCCAGCTTCTACACATCTCATCTGGTCTCTTGGTCCAGACTTCAACGTAGGATGTCTGCTCCTGTGTACATGGTGATGTAACAGCCCAGCTTCTATACATCTCATCTGGTCTATCTCTTGGTCCAGACTTCAACGTAGGATGTCTGCTCCGGTGTACATGGTGATGTAACAGCCTAGCTTCTACACATCTCATCTGGTCTCTTGGTCCAGACTTCAACGTAGGATGTCTGCTCCGGTGTACATGGTGATCTAACAGCTAACCAACAGTTAGCTTACAAAGCACATCATACTGTGACACTGACTGTATTCTGAATGTTCTAATGTTGAAAACGTTATGGCTGACTTACAAAACATTGTGGAACTGTATCAACAGTGGATTAACGAAAAACAAAATGACAAATGATTGGGAGAGTGGAATCTTCCTTTAAGCACAAACAGAATGAACGGAGTTGCTTAGAACTGCAAAACAGATCAGTTTCTACGACCGCTGTGATTAAGACTGCAGTGTCACCATCAAGAAACCTACTCCTTTCCTGAGAAATGACACACGGCCTGTTTCTTAATGGTAAGTGCCATACATGTATGACACGTGTCATTAGTTAGATCTCTCAAGAGTAACATATGGAATGGAAATAAAACTCTCCTGCCTCTGAACTTTATATCCAGCTGAATGTTGGTCTGTAAGCAGTAAGAACAGATGTAAAATGAAACACAAAGCACCAACAACAAAAAGTACCGACTCGTGATTGACAGAAAAGACAACTACCAGATCTGAAAATCGACCACTAGACAGTGACGGTCTCGTAGTGAGAGAACAGATAAGCGTAAGCATTACAATACTCACTCCACATAGCTTTCCGGAAGGGCAAAGTGGGGTTTCTGCCATACTGCTTATACCCATTCAGTTCTTATCAATCTATGATTGCACATCAAGAAGTGTCCAACATGGGGCTGAGCACATCTCTCCACATCCTTTCACTACTCCTCAGTCTCCCTCTTTGGGGGATCGCCATAAAATTATTCTTTATAAAAGAAACGTAGATAAATTGTACAAGTATTTACACAGGGAGGAGAGGGATAACAAGGTGTTTGTGTTGGGGGTCTTGTGCAGTCAGAGTTGGTCCGATGCGGTTTCTGTCTGAACATTCTGAGAGCACCACTTCCTCCTCCATAGCCGTTGTGATGATTGACGCTTCTGCACTGTTTATTTCTGATAGTTTCAAAAGCTATGAAGATGTCCAGTGAAAGCAGATATGCAATTTGTTGAAACCACAACAGAGTAAAGACTTGGATATACATTATCCTGAATGGTCATTTCATAGGGAACTGTCAGAGGCGCTCTCGTATTGTCATATTACCAACATTTCAAAAATAAAGGCTCTAACATGGCAGCCGTTCTTAAACCTGGCTGAACTCTCAATATGTTTCTGGTCTTCAGTATCCTTAGTGACCTTCACGCGTCCTCCACCCTAATCCCACCATCATTCATCTTGGATTGTTCTAGCTGGGGTGCCTTTTGAGGGAGGGGCACTCTTTTCCCTCCCTTGACTGTCCCAGGAGACTTCGTCCTGGGGCTGCCACATGTCCCTGAGCTCGACGGGGGGGGGAGGTTCCCTCCCTCTCCCACTGTCTCATCAACCCGAGTCTGATTCGCTGGTGTCAGAGGAGGAGGATGACGAGGAGGAGGAAGAGTCCGAGCTGGAGCTGCTGCCGCTGAGGCGGGAGGGCTGGGCGTGAGGCTCCACACCACTGAGCTTCTCCGCTGCAAGACAGACACAAAGGGGGTAATAGGATTAGTATTTATCTCAATGCTAAATGCTACATGTGCAACAGCAGTTCCGTGTGTCTGTGTGCATGTGGCTCTCACCCTTGGGTTTCTGGGGTTTCTTGCCAGAGTTGAGCTGTCCGCTGACATCCTGCAGCCTCCTCTCCAGCTCACTCTTCTTCTCCAGGGCCAGTTCCTCTCTGGACTTGCCGGGGCCCCCTTTCTTCACTGTTACACACAGACAGGAAGACAGGTTAAAGGTTACATACTCAGCCCTCACATACATATCCAAACATTCCATAGTGAAAGACTAGTTCATTTTGTATGGTATTAGTCAACCAGAGCGCTAGCATGTAGCATTTTATCACCACAGCACCAGTTGGTAGCATCAGTCCTTTGTAGCATAACAAGGCATTAGCAAGCGTCTGCAGTGACAACATGATGCATTCCCATTCACACCATACTAGCATTAGCTATTGCTATTCGTTCCCCCTCACCATAGGGCTTACGGGGCTTCTTCCTCAGGCACGACATGACGTAGCGCTCCAGCTCGCGCAGCGTCGACGGCTTGAGCGTCTCAAAGTCGATCTCGATCTCCTCGGGGTTGGTGTCGCGCAGCGAGGGCTCGCGGGACTGGATGATGTGGACGACGCGGCCCAGCTTTTCGCCGGGCAGCTTGTTGATGTCCAGGCTCAGCTGGCGCTTCTCGTCGTACGACATGGGAGACGTCTCCTCCTCCTCCTCGGAGTCATAGTGGGGCAGCATGGAGAATGCCGGCGGGGCGTAGTAGGGCATGGTAGCAGCCTGGGACTTCTTGGTGTTTCTAGGGAGAGGGAAGCTGTTAGAGGCCATGGATTAGTCCTAGAGAAATTGTATGCAAACTTTTCCAGCACGGAGCCCATTTTTTTCACGCCGAACTTGTGGGGACCCAATTATACATTTTTTTGTCATTTCTCGTGACCCCACGCCAAATATAATGACAACCTACATTGACACATTTACATTTTTAAAAAATCACCTCAATTTTATTTTCATCTCTTATCAAAATGAACTTGATATACTGCCCCATACAATAATCTGTACTCTGCAATCCCACTGTAGTTTCTAGAGAAACAAATGCAGGTCAAGTTGAAAATTGGATTGTGATGAAAGAGAAGAAGTAGAAAATGGTGTAAGAAACTTTTAAAAAAGCAAAGTGAGGAAACAGAAAAGGTAGAAGAGGAAGCAATGTGAAAGTCTACAAAATGAGACTGAAACCAGCAAATAAAAGCAAAGAGAAAGGTTGTGTTTGAGGTCAGTGTGTGCTTACTTGCTGCCCTTCTTCTTGCCAGGGCCTCTCTTGCCCTGTGAGGAGGCGGGAGCTGAGCTCCTGCTACTGGATTTACTCTTCGGAGTCCTCACCGGCTTTGTCGTCGGCATCTCCCAGTCCTCACAGCCTACCGCCGTGCTGGGCCGTCCTCTGCTTCGCTTCTCCGGCTTCTTCTTCTTCTTTTTCTCCTTCTTGTCTTTCTTCTCTCTCTTCTTCTTGTTCTTGACAATTGGGCCCTGGGAGAGGGCTGCCAACTGCTCGTGTACGGCTCGGAGCTGTGACCAGGGGGCAGACCAGAGGTGGAGTGTTCAACTGGACAAATACACTTCACTTATATGGCTAGATCATGAAGGAATACTGTGATATTTTATTTATTTAACTAGGCAAGTCAGTTAAGAACAAATTCTCATTTACAATGAAGGCCTACCATAGAGTGTAACAGTAAGAAAATACAGCAAATAGCAGGCTTGTGAAAATACATGTTTGAACACAGAGAGTACTTGTATGAACATGTACACCAACTGAGTGAAAGTATGCATACTAGCATGGATTTGTCTGAATATTAGAAAAACCTGTGTTGGAGAGAAGTCTAAAACTCTTGATGCAGTCTATGCTTGTGGTGTGTAGATGAAAGCTGGCCTGTGTTAGGTATGTGGTGCGGTGTGTTCGGTGAACGGGGGGTTGAGTCTACCTGTGTACACACCTGGTCCTGTAACTCGGCCAGGCGGTGTGCTCGCTCCTCCTCGCTGTCCGAGCTGCTCTCACTCTCGCTGCTGGGCTCACTCTCCGACGAGGAGGAGGAGGAAGACGATGACGACGAAGACGAGGAGTCACCGCCGCCGTGAGCGTGAGTGCCCATGCCACCGCCCATGCCTCGGGACTTGGGAGGAGCCTGCTGGAGGGGCTCGTCGGGCATCTTGGCGAAGCGGAACTCAAACACGTCCTAGTTGGACAGATGGACAAAACGGAGTGAGCTTGTTTTTTACTCCATTGTGGATCGTGTCCCTTTTGTTTTGTTACACAGTAATAACAGTTATCACAAGAAACAAAGTTGTAGGGACAGAACAGAGAAATGGAGTCAAAACAATTTATAGATTAGACAATAAGTAGACTTATCCAGTGACTTTCAGTCATTGCATTCTGCCAAGGTAGACCACCACACATCGCAGTCATTCCAAGTAAAACCCCCTGAGCATGCAGTGGACAGAGGTCAAGCAACAAAGGTGAACTAAGGGTTCCAGGGTGAATTATGTTGACAAAACAGAGCTCACCTGCAGCTTGCGGGCCATGCCCACTACGTCATGGTCGGGGGGGTTGTATTTGTAGCAGTTGGAGAACATGAGTCGGATGTCAGCGGAAAACTGCTGCGAATCCCTGTACTCCCGACTGTCCATCCTCCTCTGAGAGAATGATGGGAGAGAGAAAAGACTGTTTTAAACTCCAACATATAAAGGAGAGGACTCCAGATAGGGATAAGCCTCCTTAGTTTCATACTGTGAAAGAAATCCACGCAAAACAAATCTGAGAAGATAGGAGGTAATAATCCATGAACTGTGTATTTCAGCCACATTCAGTTCTCATTGAGTCAAGGCAATGTGACATCTCTATCTTGCAAGCTGACCTTGATGTTGCTGAGGTCCATGGGGCACTTGATGATGTCGTGGTAGTCGTGCAGGCCCAGGGCCGAGGCGTCCACGGGCTTGTAGAAGGGCCAGGCGTAGGCCGCGTGTTTCTTGGACAGCAGATCCTTCAGCACGCTGCTACAGTAACGCAGCTGTTGACTCAGCTTGGCCCGCCGTGGCGCCTTTGGCTGCACAGAGTCCGGCAGGTCTTTCTTGGGGGGCTTGATGGGGCGTCCACTGCCACCGCGCCGAGCCAGGGTCTTCCCGCCTCCAGCCATCATGGGCTGGAGCAGAACGGGGCCCCCTGGGCCCATGGGTCCTCTAACCAGGCTGGGAGGGGGGTCCATGTCCCCCAGGGAGGTGAGAGAGAGGGTGGAGGGGTCATGGCTCAGGCCTTGCCCGTGGCCTCCTTTCCCCAGGCCCACCATCCGACCCCCTCCTACAGCCAGGGGCATGGTCATCATGTTGGAGGGAGTGGTGGTGTCCGCCTTCCGCTTCACTCCCTTCTTCTGCACAGGGAGAGAGAAGAGTTATAGTATGGTATTCTATAGCCAATATACAGTGTGAAGGCAGCAGCAGCAAGTGTGTAGCATCAATACAATGTACAGTACTATAGCAAGTTCCTATTCAGGTCTTAGCATCTTGAGTGAAGTGTGGTGAGGTACCTTAGCGGTGGGCAGTGTGGGGGGCAGGCTCAGCAGCTGTGTGGGGGGCAGACTCTTGGGCAGCATGGTCAGAGGGGGGGTGTCTGAGTCACCCGTGTCAGAGGAGGAGTATGCTGACTGGGACACCGCAGGGACCTGGTGAGCTTTTGACGCTGTAAGATGGGCAGAGAAAAATCAGGCCCAAGAACACACCCATGGTGATAATACTGCCAAGAATATTATGGCCAAAGATGTACAGTGCACTACACATTAAACAGGTTGTTCCAACTCCTCTTTTACCAAACATACACAGTACATCCACCAACCCTGCTTTTCCCCATCACAATCTCCAGAGTGACTCACCGTTGGACTTGCGGCCTCCTTTGCCAGGCTTGCCCGGTTTGCCCCTGGGGGCAGGAGGGGGCAGCTCAATCTCCTCCTGGGGCATCTGGGCCACCTTCTGCAGGAACACCTTCTCCAGGGACTGGGCCATCAGCACTATGTCATCTGTGGGCTGGGAGAGGAGAAGAGGCCACAGGCACTTTATAATCTAAATCCAGTTACATCTACAGTTGCTGTGAATATGGAAAGGCCTTGTGATAAATTAGATAAATATATTAGGTCTGTTGTCATTGATGCATTAGCCTGACCTACACATATGTAAATATTATGGCCATACCTTGTTGTAGATGTAGCAGTTGGTGAACATGGTGTTGAAGTCTTGCATGCACTCACTGGCGCTGCGATAGTAGTTGTTCTCCAGCCGCTTCTTGATGGTTCCCATGTCCATGGGCTGCTTGATGATCTTGTGATAATCCTAGAAAAATAAAGAATGGAATAAAGAAAAAGAGTAATGACAGTTGAAAGGTGGTGTGGCGAGGATGTAAACTATGTACAAACGCTCATAGGTGTAGGCCTACATGGTGGTGGGTTGTAAAAAGCTTGCAACTCCCATGGCTCTCTAGGACCACTGTTGGTGACCACTAATCTCTACACTTGTTTATAAACAAACAGTGTAACTCACTGGGAGGTTGAGTCTGAAGGCATCCACTGGCTCATGGAATGGCCAGGCAAAATGGTGCCTCCACAGGGACTTGATCATAGCCTTCTGGAGGAACTGCAGCTGGTTGGTCATGCAGCCCTGCCGGCCAGGGTCCCTGACGGGGGGCTGGACCGGGGGAGGGGGCGGCGCATACGGTAGCTGGGGGCTCTCAAAGCCTTCATACAGCAGCGAGGGCTTCCGCATGCGCTTGCCTTGGCCCGAGGCATGGTGCTCCATCCCGCCGCCAGACAGCCCCACCACTCCCAGAGAGATGCTGACCAGGAGAGAGGAACAAAGGGTGAGAGAGGTTGAAGTAGTGGGATAGACAGGACAGGCGGTGGGAAGACAGAAGGGGATGTATGAGGGGAGAAATACAGAACCTCATTCATATGCTAAAATTATCCCTCAGCTCTGGCATTTCAAAAGTAGTAAGCTACAATGTGCTTGATCTTTGCGATACTTCATTGCCCTACAGTCAGTGTCAATACAGTCAACTAATTGTGCATTGTAAGCCAACCTACATGACGACAAACTTTTAGGTGCAGGCTACACAATTCAAGCAGGAAAGCATTAGGAAGGAACCCTTCGCCAACACAGGCCCTTTGCCATCTGCTCCCTCACCAATGCAATGAGGATTCTATCAATAGGCTGCCACTTTTGGCACAGCCCCGGCAACCCAGATCACTGGATGGGAAATCCCTCAGGCAGCATTGAGGGCAGTTAAACCTGCATTCAGTGGTAGAATTGTGACAACATGCAGGTTCTCCCTCTATTCGCTTCCATCTTTTGCACTGTGTGGACCAGATTGCCAATTTTCTCCCAGTCTCCCAGGGCTCACACAGCACGCACATGCCATCCCACTGACACACAAAGGGAGGCAAAGCTCATGAGCTGATTTTCCATCTCAGGACTTACACACACCCAAACACAACATGGCCTTGTTAAGGTAAACATTTGGAGAAAGAGCTGCAAAGTATGGCAATGCATTAATAATATTATTCATTAATAACCAGGGGGAAAGACTGATAGTTTTGTAACAACCCTGGGTTTATAAGGACAGATATCGACTCTGCCGCTCGAGCATGCTGTAATGAAACAGGCAGGGAGAAGGTCTCGAACCCTCGACCTTCTAGCCCAGGGTGATATCGACTGTGCCGCAGATATCGACTCTGCCGCTTGAGCATGCTTTTGGGGCACAGTCGATAGCGTGCTGGACTTCTGGCTAGAAGGTAGAGGGTTCGAGGCCGGTTTCATTCCATTGGTGTCAGAAGTGATCGGACCTTGCATTCAAGACAGTACGTGTGCTTGGCCGGTGAGCGCGTTCCTATAAGACGTAGAGTCTCAAGCTAGCGCGAGGACGCGCTCTTTGAAAGGAGAGTAGTGTAACGACCCTGGATTTATAAGCACGGATATCGACTGCCGTTTGAGCATGCTTTTGCACAGTCGATCGCGCGCTGGACTTCGGGCTATATTATAGCCGCTATAAGGTCGAGGGTTTGAGGCATGCTCCCTGCCAGTGTCATTACAGTAGGTTGCCCAGTTTACTGTTCTCTCTATGAGTACTTGTTATACTTAGCCTAATCTCCCAAGTATTTTCGTTGAATTCACTTTGATTTGTGAGTCTTAACCGGTAATAGGCAATAATCAAATGCATTAGCTAGTTAAAATGTGATATGCTTTCATTCTTAACTGTGGCAATCATTTCAGCCGGCAGAGAGGCGAGGCTTCCGCGCTTATTTATAGTCATTGCGTGGGATCAGTGTCGCCGCGCCGCCTTTTTGAGTGTGTGTAAACACACGGACGACAAAACAGACCCTCAGGATCGTCAGTCAAAACCGTCAAACTCCTGTGACTTAAACCCTTGTTCAACTATCCAATTAGCTCCTCATGTTACTAGCTTGTTTATGTGAGACCCCATTTGTGGAAACGCTAACTTAGCTGGTTAGCTTGGAACCATCGAATGTCAACAACTGAATTCAGCTAGCTACCAATCTAGTTAGCCAGGACGCTAACGTTTGCTGGCGAACACCAGAAAGTAAACAACCGGGTTAGGGCAACTGAATAAGCTGCAAATAAATTGCACATCTGCGGCCCTAGCTCGGTTTATTTCTCTGTCATTAAGATTTATAGCAGGAAAATGGCGGTGGCGCAGTGTCGCTCAATGAAGCGTTTCATCACCACAGCCCATTCTAAACAATCTCCCAGCACTAAGTTATTGAGTAGGCTGACTCACACAATAAGTCAATATCAACCTCACTGTATGGTTAACTATCTAAGGGGGTGTTAGGAACAAAAAACATCTCTATATTTACATCTTACTAGCCAACTGAATATTTTCATTGGTTCGTGTCAGAGTTGAGAAAAGACTAGTTAGCGAGCTGATGCACCGACAGTGAATACTCGCTAACTAGGTTTAGCCATTCCGTCCCGATTCGTGTTAATTGTCACGCCTGCAAAATCGGGTCCGACCCGAGCCTGAAGGTACAATGTTCCTAAAGGTACCTGTCAAGGGGCGGGTTAACGGCCGTTTCCATCAGGATGGATCCGGATTCTTTTTATGTTCCAAATTTGTCCACTGTTATGTTTCCACTAAATAAAAGCCGAACAGTTCTACAATGAAATGGCGCCGAAAAGCTACCGCCTGCCGCTTTATAAACATATCACGTGTCGTTTCCGTGCAATTCCTGTCGGGGTTCTCGTAATACTTGCTTCCGATTGGCTACTCCGCATAGGTGCTAGATTATGTTTGGCTATCCACGCTGTCTGTCATTTAACATGCCACACCCTACAAGAAGAACATCCTGTCCCGTTAGCTTCAGGCGGCTAGTCTAGCTAGTTAGATAAAAACAACATAGGTTATTTGTTTATATAACTGTTACCATCTTTACGTTCACGAAACCGAATGCTTATTACGAGCTACTCCGAATTATAAATACAAAACAATTATTACCGGTGGTAGATCTTCCTCATGTTATGACTGGGTAATATTTCCCAATGGTTAGCCCCAAGTAGCTAACGGTGGCTAGCTAAAACAGCCAGAAAATCACCAGGCTTTTAGGCACACTGGCACCTAACGTATTGGCCCTCCAACCTTCATTCTCCTTCAGTTCCGCTATTGGGGTTACCTATGGGCAGGTTTACTTGTGGGTTATATCAGTTGTATCCAATGATATATATATACACACATCATTGGCTGTATCAGCCTCAGTTGTAGGTTGTATTCAATCACTTGGTTGGAGCATAACTCAAGTTTTTTATTTGAAGTGGAAGTTATGCAATTTGTCACATCAGTGGGAGTTTGGGGCAGTTCAGTCGTGACATGATGATGCCGATGTTAAAATAAGTTATTGTCAACATCTTGTCATGACATGGCTAATTTTTCAGACAGCTTGATTTTCTCAATTTGTTTCACATCATTCTAAAGGGATAGCCCCTAGGCCTACTTGATGGGTCATTTATAACAAAACCTTTCGATATTTGCCAAACATTTCAAAGTGGTAAAGTGGAAAAACTCAAGTGAAATTAAAATATTGATCAGTGAACCATCATATTTTTGAATAAAATATATAATAATGAAAGAGAAGGATGGCTGTTTTGAATTTGGTCAAGTTAGTGTGGGAGAGGTGGAAAACTATTATCCATCAATAATGATGTGAGGCGGCCGGTAGCCTTGTGGTTAGAGCGTTGGACTAGTAACCGAAAGGTTGCAAGATTGAATCCCTGAGCTGACAAGGTAAAAATCTGTTGTTTTGCCCCTGAACAAGGCATTTAACCCACTGCTAGTAGGCCGCCATTGAAAATAAGAATTTGTTCTTAAGTTCTTAACTGACTTGCCTGGTAAAATAAAAGAATAGCGGTAAAGGAACCCTTGATGGGAAACTATTGAGAATGGTAGCGGACTGTATTGGACTGTACTGTATTGCCCAATTTTCTATATCTTTAGCCAAAGCCTAAAGTAGTGTGTCCACAGGCGTAGAAGGAAGCTAAATTAATTCCACTGCCTAAAAACAGTAAAGCACCCTTTGTTGGCTCTAACAGCCACCCAATCAGTTTTACTGCCTGCTCTTAGTAAACTGATGGAGAGAATTGTTTTTGATCAAATACAATGCTATTTTCAGAGAACAAGTTAACTACTGACTTTCAGCATGCATATAGAGAAGGGAACTCAACCTGTTCTGCACTGTCTCAGATGACAGATGATTGCTTAAAATAAATGGATAATAAGATAGTTGGAGCTGTATTGTTAGATTTCATTGCAGCCTTTGATGTTAATGATCATAAATAGTTATTGACGAAACTCATTTGCTTTGGCTTTACAACACCTGCCAGCACATGGTTGGGGAGTTATTTATTCAATAGAACCCAGAGAGTGTTCTTCAATGGAAGCTTCTCTAGCATCAGATATGCACAGTACGGTGTCCCTTAGGGCAGTTCCCTTGGGCCGTTACCCTTCTCTATTTCAAAAATGATTTCCCACTGGTCTTCCACATGTATGTCTGTTATAAAACGATGTTCTGTGTTTTTGACACAAAAATCAACAGTACTAGTTGGTCAGACTCTGGTCTAGTCCCATCTTGATTAGTGTTCGGTAATATGGTCAAGGGCAGAGAAAGACCTAGCAAAGCCACAGCCGGCTCAAAACAGAGCAGCATGCCAATTCCAGATTGTCTGCATAGTCAAATAACATTCAGCTCAGACACCCATACATACCTCACAAGACATGCCACCAACAAATTCACGACAATGCACAGTGTTATACAGAGCCAGGATTGCATGGAGCTCCCTTCCATTCTCCAATTACTCAAGCTAACAGCAAAATGACCTTTAACCCTTCATGGTTTTGTTATTCACCCAATGTTCGCAGGTCTGATGGACCCACAACATTATTGGGTTTTTAAAACAATACAGCCATAATAATTTACGTAAAAATACTTAATACTTAGATGTTGACATTTCAATTACAAGCAATATAGACAGCATACATGGTTCATATTTGCCATTTACCTCTGCTAGATCACATTTATCAATAAAATCACTATTAGTTTAAAAAATATATAATCCAGACATGGATGGAATAAATCATGTTTATCTTGAACAAATATAAATGAAACAAGGTTTTCATCACTTTTGATGTTTATTGCTTTGAACTGAACAAATTGGAAGGACACATTTTTACATACAGTATTTGATGGAAATGATAAATGAGCCTCATTGAACATAAATGAAGACCGGTCTACACACCATATGAGGGACAGAGTTTTACTGTGTGTGTGTTGCAAATGTATTTCTTGAACTTGATGCATGTGTACTGTGTCTCCCTGTCCTTGTGTCCACACACATCACAGCGCTTCTTGTTGCTTCCGGCTGCAATCTAGAATGAGGAAAACACTTAGTTCAGGAATGTTACTAACATCTCACTCACTCACCTATATAATTACACCAGGCTAAGGTAGGAGAGTCAGACACACACACACACATGCAACAACATCACTCACACTTACTTATTTGATATTGGAGTTGTTGGTTCTGTGGGTTTGACGGATGGGGCACCAGCATCCTCCTGAATCCCCATCACGCTGGCTGCAGAAGCTGGAGTCCTTGGGATATGTTGCCTCCTCTGGATTTGTGGTCTTACCAATGCCTTGCCCAGCTCCTTGAGAGAGAGCCGTCTCCTCTGGAGCTTCCCTCTGTTCCAATCTGGGTTCAACGCCATCCAGATGACTAACGCGTTGTACGCCAAGATGTTGAAGAATATCACAAGTGGCCAGCGTAGGGTTCTTCTTTTACAGTTGTAGCCAGTCACTAGCTTGTATAAATTGTCCACCCCTTCTTTTGTGACATTTTAATCCATTATGATTTCTGTTTTTTGATGTTCCTGGCCACAGATTCTCACATCCCTATGCAGCGTACTCATGAGTACCACATTTTTGCCTTCATTTGGCGTCTCTCCTGAGCCCGTACGGGAGTTGTAGCGATGAGACAAGACAGTAACTACTAACAATTGGATACTATGAAATTGGGGAGAAAAAAGGGGGTAAAAATCATTTTAAAAATCATTTCTAAGGCCCTCTGAGCAAAGTTTTTTTTTGACATACTGATTGATTGTAGTAATGAGCCACACACACAAAGCTATTAATTTGTTGTGTCCCTCCCCAATTTGCACCTGGCTGGGGTAGAGTGTGGGAAAATACAGAATGTTTTACAATGTATCGAAATATTGTATTGTAATAGCATTGTGCAGGTTCCCGCAAGGCATTGTGTAGTTTCACACACTACACAGGGTAAATAGTGCGAGAAAAGCGGGAGACAGGCAGACAGACAGACAGGTTCTTGGTGCTATGTTGAAACAGCAGGCCCAGGGAGGAGGAAGACAGAGTGAAGGCACACAGCAAACCTTTTTGTTGAATTTTTACTTGTTTTCCCCAACACACTTTTCCACACTTACCCTCTGGTCCAGTGGACCTGAACACCACACAATGTAATATAAATGTGTGGAGGGGTGCACAGTGTGCACTCAATGAAAATGTGTTATTTTACATGTTCATCATGAGCCAAGGCCATTGAGTCTCAGGTTGAAAAAATTATGAATTGTATCATTTCTTTTAGTAAACATTGAAAATGGGTCCCACAGACCCAAACACCACACAAGGGTTAAAAAATAGATTAAACAACATGTCATGGATCAGCGAACACTTTGAGGGGACAAGCACATGCAGACAAACATGATTTGTTTTACTTGTATTGTTTATATTATTATTATTTTATTGTTTATATATCGTTGTGTTAAAAATGTGTGTGACTGTCTATCAATGTACTAGCGTTTTGTACTTGTCATGTTTTGTGTTTTTTTGGACTAGAATAGAATAGTTGCTGCCTCAGCAAAAGTTAATGGGGAAACAAATAAACAAATACTGTTGCTATGGTGTTACGACAGTTGAGCTGTGGTGGACCCACTACCAAATACTAACTAAACCAAGACAGTTCATCTGTGTCGTTTACAGTGTGAGCAAATGAAACAAGCAAGGTGGGTAAAGCCAAGCATGAGCTAGTGAGATCCTATTGGCGTGTTGTAACATGTATTTGCATATTTCCATGAAAAACGCCTATGTGAAGTGTGTGTGTTCACAAAGTCAATTAGACAGTGCACTCTTAAACAACGGATTTTTTTTTAACCTTTCGCAAAGCGTCAAGTCTATAAAACTTAGTGCACTGTGTTTGTAATATTCTAGTTTTGGGAACAGCAAAAATGATTGACGTCAGATGTTTCATGAATGAGAAAATGTGCAGAATGTCAGCCCAATTTCACCTAGTTCCATCCTCACCTTGTTCCATCCTGAAAAACAACTTCTATCTCAAGGCAATAAGACTGTTATACAGCCATCACTAACACAGAGGCTGCTGCCTACATACAAACTTGAAATCATTGTCCACTTTAATAAATGGATCACTAGTCACTTAACACCCTGGCCGTCCTACAACCAATATACACAGGCAGTTAGGAAAGCAAAGGTTAGCTTTTTCAAAGAGAAATTTCCATCCTGTAGCACAAACTCCAAAACGTTCTGGGACACTAAAGTTCATTGAGAATAAGAGCACCTCCTCCCAGCTGCCCACTGCATTGAGGCTAGGAAACACAGTCACCACCCATAAATCCACGATAATTGAGAATTTCAATAAGCATTTTTCCACGGCTGGCCATGCCTTCCACCTGGCTACCCCTACCCCGGTTACCAGCCCTGCACCCCCCACAGCGACTTGCCCAAGCCTCCCCCATTCTCCTTCACCCAAATCCAGATAGCTGATGTTCTGGAAGAGTTGCAAAGTCTTGACCTCTACAAATTAACTGGGCTAGACAATCTGAACCGTCTCTTTCTAAAATTATCCGCCGAAATTGTTGCAACTCCTATTACTAGCCTTTTCAACCTCTCTTTCGTATAGTCTGAGATCCCCAAAGATTGGAAAGCTGCCGCGGTCATGCCCCTCTGTCAATCACCACATTCTTATCAACATATTCAACAGCCTTGGTTTCTCAAATGACTGCCTCACCTGGTTCACCAACTACTTCTCAGACAGAGTTCAGTGTGTCAAATCGGATGGCCTGTTGTCCGGACCTCTGGTAGTCTCTATGGGAGTGCCACAGGGTTCAAATCTCAGGCTGACTCTTTTCTCTGTATACATCAATGATGTTGCTCTTGAGGCTGGTGATTCTCTAATCTACCTTTATGCAGACGACACCATTCTGTATACTCCTGGCCATTCTATGGACACTGTGTTAACTAACCTCCAGACGAGCTTCAATGCCATACAACTCTCCTTCCGTGGCCTCCAATTGCTCTTAAATGCAAGTAAAACTAAATGCATGCTCTTCAACTGATCGCTGCCTGCACCTGCCCGCCCGTCCAGCATCACTACTCTGGACGGTTCTGACTTAGAATATGTGGACAACTACAAATACCTAGGTGTCTGGTTAGACTGTAAACTCTCATTCCTGACTAACATTAAGAATTTCCAATCCAAAATGAAATCTAGAATTGGCTTCCTATTTCGCAAAAAAGCATCCTTCACTCATGCTGCCAAACATTCCCTCGTAAAACTGACTATCCTACCGATCCTTGACTTCAGTGATGTCATTTACAAATAGCCTCCAACACTTTACTCAGCAAATTGGATGCAGTCTATCACAATGCCATCCGTTTTGTCACCAAAGCCCCATATACTACCCACCACTGCGACCTGTATTCTCTCGTTGGCTGGCCCTCGCTTCATATTTGTCGCCAAACCCACCAGGCCACCTATAAGTATTTGCTAGGTAAAGCCCCGCCTTATCTCAGCTCACTGGTCACCATAGCAGCACCCACCCGTAGCATGCACTCCAGCAGGTATATTTCACTGATCACCCCCAAAGCCAATTCCCCCTTTGGCCGCCTTTCCTTCCAGTTCTCTGCTGCCAATGACTGGAACGAATTGCAAAAATCACTGAAGCTGGAGACTCATATCTCCCTCACTAACTTTAAGCATCAGCTGTCAGAGCAGCTCACAGATCATTGCACCTGTACATACCCCATCTGTAAATAGCCCCTATAACTACCTCATCCCCATATTGTTATTTTTTGTTTTGCTCCTTTGCACCCCAGTATCTCTACTTGCACATTCATCTTCTGCAAATCTATCACTCCAGGTTTTAATTGCTAAATTGTAATTACTTCACCACTACGGTCTATTTATTGCCTTACCTACCTAATCTTACCTCATTTGCCCACACTGTATATAGATTTTGTTCTATTTGGTTATTGACTGTACGTTTGTTTATTCCATGTGTAACTCTGGTGTTGTTTGTGTCGCACTGCTTTGCTTTATCTTGGCCAGGTCGCAGTTGTAAAGGAGAACTTGTTCTCAACTGGCCTAACTGGTTAAATAAAGGTGAAAAGAATGTAATAATAATAATGCACTTTAATAATGTTTACATATCTTGCATTTCTCATCTCATACTGTATTTTATACCATCTATTGCATCTTGCCTATGCTGCTCTGTCATTGCTCATCCATATATTTATATGTATATATTCTTATTCCATTCCTTTACTTAGATTTGTGTGTATTAGGTAGTTGTTGTGGAATTGTTAGATTACATGTTAGTTATTGCTGCACTGTCGGAAATAGAAGCACAAGCATTTTGCTACACTCGCAATAACATCTGCTAACCATGTGTATGTGATTTCTCCCACGACCCACGACTGCACTTCCTCTCAACAACATATTTGGTGGTGAGAAAACGTTCTAAACGGATGCTTCAGCTTTACAGCCCCTGTGACGTGTGTGGTTACCCCTTGTCTGTGCTGGTTACCCCTTGTCTGTGCTGGTTACCCCTTGTCTGTGCTGGTTACCCCTTGTCTGTGCTGGTTACCCCTTGTTTGTGCTGGTTACCCCTTGTCTGTGCTGGTTACCCCTTGTCTGTGCTGGTTACCCATTGTCTGTGCTGGTTACCCCTTGTCTGTGCTGGTTACTCCTTGTCTGTGCTGGTTACCCCTTGTCTGTGCTGGTTACCCCTTGTCTGTGCTGGTTACCCCTTGTCTGTGCCGGTTACCCCTTGTCTGTGCTGGTTACCCCTTGTCTGTGCTGGTTACCCCCTGTCTGTGCTGGTTACCCCTTGTCTGTGCTGCTTACCCCTTGTCTGTGCTGGTTACCCCTTGTCTGTGCTGGTTACCCCTTGTCTGTGCTGGTTACCCCTTGTCTGTGCTGGTTACCCTTTGTCTGTGCTGGTTACCCCCTGTCTGTGCTGGTTACCCCTTGTCTGTGCTGGTTACCCCTTGTCTGTGCTGGTTACCCCTTGTCTGTGCTGGTTACCCCTTGTCTGTGCTGGTTACCCCTTGCCTGTGCCGGTTACCCCTTGTCTGTGCTGGTTACCCCTTGTTTGTGCTGGTTACCCCTTGTCTGTGCTGGTTACCCCTTGTCTGTGCTGGTTACCCCTTGTCTGTGCTGGTTACCCCTTGTTTGTGCTGGTTACCCCTTGTCTGTGCTGGTTACCCCTTGTCTGTGCTGGTTACCCCTTGTCTGTGCTGGTTACCCCTTGTTTGTGCTGGTTACCCCTTGTCTGTGCTGGTTACCCCTTGTCTGTGCTGGTTACCCCTTGTCTGTGCTGGTTACCCCTTGTCTGTGCTGCTACTGCGGCAGTATCTGGCTGCTCCAGCAGTGTGTACGTTTGTGGACCTAAAACTATGCTATTGCAACTGTTATGAAACTGCCTGTGTTAAGCATCGTATTGCCTTCATTGGAAATACCCTCTAAACACTAACAGTATTGCTGGGGGTCAATGTATGTGATTCGGCTTGGCCTTTGGCATCATTATCTAGGCCTGTAGCAAAGGAAAGAATAAGTGAAAGCATGACATTAGGCGTTTCCCATAATAATACAGATCAACTGCAAAACGTACACATCATGCTGTTATTATGTAACCATTCCCCCACATTCAGATACTAAATGAAGAAATGATTTCAGAGAGCAGAATGTTTATTGTCATTAACACAGAACAGAAAAAGACTCCTGTATTGTACTGCCTTGAAGAGACAGAAAATCAAAACATTCTTTGGGATCCCTATTTACACTATATGGTTAGAACACAAATGTGGGAGAACAATTTAACAAAAATAAATGTAAAAATAAATACAAAAGGCATTTGGGGCAGAAAGAATACTTCAGTTACACTATAGTGCAAATAGTTATATTACAGGACTCTTATTGTAATCAGTGAGGGGATTATGATCATTTAACAACAGTTTGATGCTATGATCTCAGAGTATTTGTTTAGCATATACGATGCAGTAGAACTAGTAGGTAATAATGTTGAAAATGTGAGATGGTGGCAGAAGTGGGATTTCAGTTTACATTGAGGAGTGTCATGGGATTGGAGCCTCTGTTTTAGTTGTTTAGCTCCTCCCCTTCTTTGCGCTGGAAGCCAGTGTTCTGCCTGTTCACCAGGTCAGCATAGGTTCCACCTTTCTCCAGCAGCTCAACATGGCCCCCCTCCTCTAGCACCTTTCCCTCCTCGAGAACGACAATGTGATTGGCCTTCTCCACAGTGCTCAGCTTATGAGCAATCAGCAGGACTGAGCAGGGGTTTGAATCGTTGAGCAGAGCTTGGTGGACCTAAGGACATGGAGAGAAACATGATGAGTTTGTTTGAATTAAAGCCACTGAACTGTCAGAGATTAGCTGAGATACACTGTAAATCAATATTTAATGTTAGGGAAGGAAACAGCCTCCATTGGGTTATATTGTGAGTAAATTATCAACAGCAACTGATTATCCCCCCAAACAATAGATCTGTCAGTCTGTTGTAGTGAAAGATAACAAGATTCAGAGTTCTCCTACCAAATGCTCGCTCTCTGTGTCCACGTTACTGGTGACATCGTCCAGCACTAGAATCCGAGGCTGTCTGATCGGAGCTCTGGTGACGGCAATGTGTTGCTTCTGCCCTCCTGAAACCTGGCCTCCCTTCTCCCCGGCATCTGTGAAATAAAGAACAACAATTAAGTATGAACAGTAGAGCTGGATAACACACATCCACTACAATCATGTCATCAGTAGGTTACTGAAGGAAAAGCACTAACAGTTCAAAGTTAAAGCTATGCAGAGAAAAGTGTAACGTTCTATCAGTAAGGACTAAACAAAGCCCCCAAAAAATAATATTACCAATCCTATCAGGATGAAGTCTATATGAATGAAGCTTTTGGGACATACCTGTATCATAGCCATTGGGCAGGTCAGAGATGAACTTGTGGGCGTTGTCCAGCTCAGCAGCCTGGTACATCTCCTCATCAGTGGCATCATCTCTGCCATATTTCAAAACAAAATCAAATCACAGTTATTTATAATGCCCTTCTTACATCAGCTGATATCTCAAAGTGCTGTACAGAAACCCAGCCTAAAACCCCAAACAGCAAGCAATGCAGGTATAGAAGCATGGTGGCTAGGAAAAACTCCCTAGAAAGGCCAAAACCTAGGAAGAAACCTAGAGAGGAACCAGGCTATGAGGGGAGGCCAGTCCTCTTCTGGCTGTGCTGGGTGGAGATTATAACAGAACATGGCCAAGATGTTCAAACTTTCATAAATGACCAGCATGGTCAAATAATAATAATCACAGTAGTTGTCGAGGGTGCAACAAGTCAGCACCTCAGGAGTAAATGTCAGTTGGCTTTTCATAGCCGATCATTAAGAGTATCTCTACCGCTCCTGCTGTCTCTAGAGAGTTGAAAACAGCAGGTCTGGGACAGGTAGCACGTCCAGTGAACAGTCAGGGTTCCATAGCCGCAGGCAGAACAGTTGAAACTGGAGCAGCAGCACGGCCAGGTGGACTGGGGACAGCAAGGAGTCATCATGCCAGGTAGTCCTGAGGCATGGTCCTCCGAGAGAGAGAAAGAAAGAGAGAATTAGAGAGCATACTTAAATTCACATAGGACACCGGATAAGACAGGAGAAGTACTCCAGATATAACAGACTGACCCTAGCCCCCCGACACATAAACTACTGCAGCAGGCAGCATAAATACTGGCGGCTGAGGCAGGAGGGGTCAGGAGACACTGTGGCCCCATCCGATGACACCCCCGGACAGGGCCAAACAGGCAGGGTATTTGATGTTCTCCTTGCCAGAACGAGCAAACAACACCGGCTCCTGACTCACCACACTGATCTGAGAAAAATTATTCATTTAGATAATGCATTTAGTTGGTTAATAACTTCTCGGCAAACATTGTGATCATGTAATTGTCTTTAAAGGCTAGTAGCTAATTATGTTAGGCACTAATATAGCTTAGGGGAAGAGTAACATTGCTTCCATTGCTGTTTGTAATGACCTGGTCGTGCAGGTACTGGTTCTTGTAGCTGTTCAGTGGCTGTCCATCCAATAGGATCTCTCCTTCCTGGGGCAGGTAGAACCTCTCCAGCAGGCTCACACAGGTGCTTTTCCCTGCTCCAGAAGCCCCCACAAGGACAGTGATCTGCCCAGGCCTCAGCTCCAGAGACAGGCCCTGAGAGAAATTGAGATTTAATGTATGTTATTTTAATTCATATCCAGTATATGTGTATACAGTATACTGTAAATATACTGTAGATACCTTGAGCACCGGTGTATCCTCCCTGGTAGAGTAGGTAAATATGACATTCTTGAACTGAACATATCCCTCAAGATTCTGTGGGGCAAGGGTGCCTTCTGGAGGAACATGGGGCTGTCGGTCCACATACTCAAATATCTTCTCAGAGCCACCGATTGCCCTCATCACACTTGGGTAACACGACATCACGGCCTGTCAGACAGGAGGTGTAAAAGCGGCACCAGTAAGTGACTGTCAAAATGTTGCTACTCAAAACTCTAGTTGTGATTCAAATGTTGTGATAACGATGAATCATTTTGACCCCTATTTTGCTGTAGAACAACTTGGCAGTGCCTTGTTAGGACGTGTACATTTAGGTCTGTTTGGATTTGGCAGTAGGGACCAAGCTTAAGATGGCTGCAGGTAGATTGAATGGAGATTGTTCGTCTATGGCCTTACCACCACAGCAGAGGAGAACTGGAGCTCGTAGAGCACAAAGGCCACCAGGTCCCCACTGCTGACGGTCCCCCCTGTCACCAGACTGCCGCCATAGTACAGGATACTGACCAGGAACAGGCTTTACATCTGAAAGGGAGACAGATGGGGTGACTAGGGACCAGAGTTTTCCAGATCATGTAACCAGGAAACACTCTGGGACCTACAGTAGTTATAGTCTATAACAATGGCCCAGAGCTTTCCCTCGTCAGTTCACATGGCCAGGAAAAACTCAGGGCCCTTATTACAGACAAATTCATGCAACCTCGTGAGTCAATGTGCAATCCAAGCTCTTTGGAATTGAATTTGATAAATTGCTCTCACACTGTGACCGTTTACAATTGAAGCTGAGACTCAAGCTATTGGTCCAGGTTGAGGCTGTGTAGGCTACTGCTTCCTCTTTATTCAGAGAGTAGGTCTTCTCCAGCCTCTTCCTGTAGCGCTCCGTCTCGCCCTCCTCATTGGCAAAGCTGCGTACTGTCTTCATAGAGGAGAAGGTCTCCGTGGCAAAGTCATTGGCCTGGGCTAGTGACTTTTGAACCTTCGCACCGAGCTTATGGGACAAAAACAATATTCACAGTTACCTTCTGATTGGTCAGGTAACATTCTGTTCTGTCTGCTTTGTAGTGCTATTTTTGGTGACTGCAACTTGTAGAATCAAGATGTATGCAAACACGAAACTGCAACTCTCAGACAAGGTTACTCATCACGGGGGTGTTCAGTAGTTCACAAAACTACCCCCACTATAGCCTGGTCCCAGATCTGTTTATGCTGTCTAGCCAACTGTTATTGACATTGTCACCCCATACATTTTCCTCAAAAGGCACAAACAGATCTGGGACCAGGCTACTTCCACAATAATAGGTTAGAAAAGGTCTGATTTCCTGTACCTGGTACCGCTTGCCGGGTATCTTTGGAATGACCCAGATGATAGGAAGCCCCATCGCGGTGAAGAGTGACAGCTTCCATGAGAGATTGAGCATGAAGATGAAGTGGAAAGTGACCCGCATGAAGTACCACATCAGCAGACTCAACTTCTCACTCAGAGACTCACTCATTTTGTTGGTGTCCGTGGTGATGCGTGACACAAGGTCACCTAGAACAAAGGTCATAGGTTAAGTTAGCGTGCAAATATATATCACATATATATATATATATATAGCATAAAGCATAAACATATAGCATATATACTTTGAAGAAATGAAAGACCCGCACAATACTCTTGACAGGATCACTCATGTTTATTAAGATACTCTCCTTTTCACATCACTTTGGACATACAGTATGTGTTTATCAGTTAGCTTAATCAATTAGTAAACCAGCAACTGTATAAAAAATATATATTTAAGAAAGGTGAAGTACAGGTAACTGCCAAAATAAAAAAATCACTTGAGCAAATGATGGATACATAGTATATTGAAAGCAGGTGCTTCCACCCAGGTGTGATTCCTGAGTTAATTAAGCAATGAACATCCCATCATGCTTAGGGTCATGTATAAATATGTCCAGCTGCCCATTATTTTGGCTACCATGGCTAGAAGAAGAGATCTCAGTGACTTTGAAAGAGGGGTCTCAAAGCAGTATATGGGGTTAATGCGTGTGTGTGTGTGTGTGTGTGTGTGTGTCTCAGTCACCAGATCTCAACCCAACTGAACAATTATGGGGGATTCTGGAGTGGCGCCTAAGAAAGCGTTTTCCACCACCATCAATCCCTCCAATAAAGTTCCAGACACTTGTAGAATCTATATCAGAGCACATTGAAGCTATTCTGGCAGCTAGTGGTGGTATTTAATTTATTTAGGCAGTTACCTGTAGATTGCAATGAGATATGACTCACCTGTCTGAGCTTTGTCAAAGAAAGCGATCTCCTGCTTCAGCACCGACTGGAAGCTTAGGCGCTGGATGGAGGTGTGTATGCGACACATGGTGATGTTGTAGATGAGGTCACACACAGCACTGAATGTTAGAGATGGGAGAAGGAGGGCAAATAAACACGTTACTACAGTATCATTACAATAAATGCCCTATGAAAGTGGTTAGGACACTTGAAACCTCAAAATTAAACAGGAGTATCAATTGGAAGGACTCAATAGTATCACATCACCAATTATTGATATGTGCTGTACCACACCTCATGACTGTAATCAGAGACATGACCGGGATGGCGTAAGTGAAGGCTTCAGGCTCGTCTTCATTCATAATCCAGTCAGTCATTCGGCCGGTGTAGTGGGGAATAGCCATCTCACCAAGGGAGGAGATGACAATAAGACTCAGCACGGCTCCAAAGCGTATGATATAAGGCTTCATGTATCCCATCAGTTTCTCTAGAGAGGCCCCAGTGTTCTTCTGTGGTTCCTTGGTGGGCTTGGTAAGAAGAGAAGGGATGTCCGGGGGTGTCCTCGGATGGGGCCACAGTGTCTCCTGACCCCTCCTGTCTCAGCCTCCAGTATTTATGCTGCAGTAGTTTGTGTCGGGGGGCTAGGGTCAGTTTGTTATATCTGGAGTACTTCTCCTGTCCTATTCGGTGTCCTGTGTGAATCTAAGTGTGCGTTCTCTAATTCTCTCCTTCTCTCTTTCTTTCTCTCTCTCGGAGGACCTGAGCCCTAGGACCATGCCCCAGGACTACCTGACATGATGACTCCTTGCTGTCCCCAGTCCACCTGGCCATGCTGCTGCTCCAGTTTCAACTGGCCTGGGCCCTAGGACCATGTCCCAGGACTACCTGACATGATGACTCCTTGCTGTCCCCAGTCCACCTGGCCATGCTGCTGCTCCAGTTTCAACTGTTCTGCCTTATTATTATTCGACCATGCTGGTAATTTATGAACATTTGAACATCTTGGCCATGTTCTGTTATAATCTCTACCCGGCACAGCCACAAGAGGACTGGCCACCCCACATAGCCTGGTTCCTCTCTAGGTTTCTTCCTAGGTTTGGGCCTTTCTAGGGAGTTTTTCCTAGCCACCGTGCTTTTACACCTGCATTGCTTGCTGTTTGGGGTTTTAGGCTGGGTTTCTGTACAGCACTTTGAGATATCAGCTGATGTACGAAGGGCTATATAAATAAATTTGAAATTTGATTTGACGTAGCGTGTCCAGTACAACCATGCTACGACTGTTACGCAGTAGCCCTAAAGTAGCAGAAAAACAAGTGATTTTAGTTTGTTTGGTTTATCAATTTTTACAACAAAAAGGGTATATATATTAATATATATATATATTAACATAATTATAGCAATATAAACCCACCCCCTGCCAGGAGTGCCATCCCCATAGCTGCCCCAGGATGGACTGGCCACATGCCCAGAGAAGGCTGATGTAGATTGGGCAATGGAAGCAGAGGACCCCCATGCTCTGGAGCCCCTCGAAGCTGCTCATCCATAGGGGAATTCCAGGGAACGTGAAGGTGAGAAAGAGGTGGAGGCCGGCACGGAGCAGGCTTCCACCCCACAAGGTGATGAGGGGATGGTGGAGGAGGAGAGGGGAGAGTTGGGCCAAGCGGACTGTCTGCACCACACACACATCCATGCACAGGAAGAGCAGTGGAGAGAAGTTCATTTTCGGCATTCCGAACAGGCTTTAGAACAGGAGTTTGGGACAGATAGATAATGAGGTTGAGGAACATCAGGGTTATATTGAGGAGGACTAAGTGGGATACCATATGGAAAATGAAATGTTCACATAGATCTGTTTATAGCCTATTATGGAAAAAGTGGACATTTGGGAATTAGTTCACACAAAATCCCAATTAAACCCTTGGGACATAGATGATCTGCAAAGTTATACTGCAGTCACCTTTGAATTGGAAATGAATCTCATGTAGAATAGCGACATCGTGTGGAAAGCTTGATGACCTACACGATCATAATCATAATCATTATCACTGCTCTATCTTCGATACATTATTTCCACGATCATCTATTGCATATTCCCCCTTGACAATGCACAGCAGACTAATGTTTTATATAGGTTTATATAAACTCATCATATAAAACGTTTAAAAAACGATTCTAGGTTTTTTCTCAAATACCTCAAATGAAGGTCAAGAGTAAGTAGTATGCCTTAGTCTGAAATAGACCCCCGCAAAATAACTTGAAAAGGCACACAGTCTTTGTTGTACCACCTGCTGTGAGGCTGTTTCTGTTTGCACAATTGATGAGTCCTTAGGTTAAGGATGAAAGAAGAACCCCCTAGTTTCCTGTTCCTGTATCCATCCTTTCATTTGAGACAGATGACATAAGGTGCTGCAGCTTTATCTGTCTATTTTAAGACCCACCACATTCCTGGAGGTTATTATCTCTTCTTTGAGATTTTGAAATAGTTTTATTTGTCGTTTTCAGTAGATAAGATTATATATATATTTTCTAAATGCAGAGAGCATGCTCCTGCATGGGAGGTAAAAAAGTGACATATGCAGGCCTACTCCTTGGCCTGTATTCATAATGTGACTCAGAGAAGGAGTACTGATTTAGGATTGGTTTAGCCTTTTTTAAATGTAATTAAAATGTTTGGATGAATGGGGGGTGGGGTCTAGATCGCTACTCCTATTCTGAGACGCTTTATGAATACAGGGCCTGGTTCATTTGAAAGATTACATCCTGAGACATTGAAATCAGTAGAAAAACTGACTGCAGACTCACACAAAGACCACACACACACACACACACACACACACACACACACACACACACACACACACACACACACACACACACACACACACACACACACACACATCCCGCTCCTATTCTTTTCCACACAGTGGCAGGAAGTTGTCCACATATCCGCAGTGCTTCTGAGGAAGAATTAGAGAGAGGGAGGTTGGTGGTAGCAGCACTGGAGGTTAGGGTGTACACTTTAGACATAAACTGTTCACACGGTCCAATTCCGAACGCGGTCTTCTCTTGAAGATACCCAGAGAGATACCTCGCGACACTTTGGCGGAGTACAGACCTGACGGACCTGCCATAGCTGGACCAAGCCATTGGACCTAGTAACCGCACTGGTACAGCTGGGAGGATAGTGAGAGAGAGAGTAGACTACTGCCGTCTCCATCCTCCTCTCTGGGACCTGCTTGGCCCAATGATGCTGGTGCTGTGGACAGCTGTTCTGTTGGGTTTGAGCAGGTGGTGTCGAGGTGAGTCCGTCTTCCAGCTATTATCTTGTTGATACGATGTTAGATACCTATGAGAGTGAGGTAGAGTCTCTACTAGGTAATCGTCTAAAGAGAGGAAGTCCTACATGGTACTTCCCAACAACGAAACATACTTTTTTTTATTACATTGATATTCTCACTTCTATGTTTTATAGATTTCTGAGGATATATCATTCGGAGAAAATCCTGTGACGTACTTGACATATGCTGCTCTCACATTCTTTCAGCGTCACTTTATAAGATGCTGCATGAATGTGTCCCTGATTTAAAGATGTAACTAACCAAAAAGATTGTACTGCATTTCCTTGAATGTTCACTGCTATACAGTACACTATGTCTAATCCCAACTCTCCTGTGTTATGATTTAATTGTCCCTCACACACCTGCCAAGCCTCTCCATTGTCCCTCTCCATTACATTCCTCATCGCCAGGGTGACGACCTCCGACCTTCATCTAGTCCCAGCCCACTCCATTTCCTGTTGCTATTCGCCTCTCCTGGAGACTTCCTGTTTGTGTCAGGCCTCCTATTTCCCGTTTCATGGTTCATGCCAAGGACACACCTTTCATAGCCTGCCTGGCCTGCATGGTACCAAGCATTGTTAACAATGAATGCTTGGTGGTGATAGGTACACATAGGCCTACACAATACACAGCTTGAAAATGTAGGTCAAAGCACAGGTTCTTGCGTGATACAGTAGTGTAATTAATGGATGATTTTTTCCAACGTGATTCAGTTTAAGTTAGTATATTAGTGTCAAGTGGAAATCCAACCTTTGTGTGTGTGTATGTGTGTGATTCCTCCCCAAGTAGCAGCAGCATCTCCCGGTGGTGACCCCTGGGCCCAGTGTCCATCCAGACAGTGTAAGGCCACGTTTGGAGATGGGTCATGTGATAAAGACTGCACCGAGCCTGAGTGTCTAAGGGACGGGTTCGACTGTCTGAGGGACAAAGGACACTGCAAGTAAGACACTGTAGCAGCAGGGAGATCTGGGCTGCATTTCATTCCAGGAAGATGTTCCATCAACCTTTCCCTTTGTTCACTCTCCTTCATGGATCTAACAGGACTGGATATGTGAAAGCAATATGGTTACTTACTCTTACCCAGTAGTCTCATATTCATGGTGAGGGGAGTGAATAAGAGCAGAGGGGAGAGAACATCTTCCCGGAATGAAACGCACCCTGCTCTTTACTCTTTATCACTCTCACTCTCCTTTTTGTATACATCCAGATGTTTCAGCTGGGGTTCACACTTTCTCTGCATCCCTTCATCTATCCCACCTCTCAGCTCAGGCCACATTCACTACTGCCGAGACCACTATGCCAACTCTTACTGTGACCAGGGCTGTGAAAGCGCCGCCTGTGGCTGGGACGGGAGTGACTGTCACAGGCACCACAGCCCTCTGTGGGCTAAGGGCACCCTGCTCCTGCACACCCACGTCCCCCTGCAACATGGCACATTTTCCAACAGTTCCCTTCTCTGGGCCCTCAGCACCCTCCTGCAGACGCCCCTCAAATTGCGTGGCATGGTGCCCCTTGACCCCAGCAAGGACCTCTTCACCTTTAATCCCCAGCAGCTCGAGAACCTGCTGGCTCAAGCTTCCTCGGATGACTCAAATGGGTAACTATAAAGAGATTATGATTTTGCTTCACCAAATGTTTTACCTTAACCGAGTTTCTTTTGTTAGCATCACATCAATGTTCTCACTCCCCATCTCTCTGAAACAGCTCTCTCCTATTCCTGCAAGTGGATAACAGGCCGTGCTCCCATCTTCCTTCTACCTGTTTCCCGTACGCCATTGAAGCAGCTAACTTCCTGCGGGCTGCTACGTCGTCGACTCGTGTGTCGGTCCCCTCTCACCCAGAATTAAAGGCCATTATTAGTGTAAGAGGAGTTGGGGAGGAAATAGGGGGGAGAGAGGAGGACCCAGTTGAGGAAAAAGAGGAAACTAATGGTATGTATCCTGTTACATAGTGTGTGTGTGTGTGTGTGTGTGTGTGTGTGTGTGTGTGTGTGTGTGTGTGTGTGTGTGTGTGTGTGTGTGTGTGTGTGTGTGTGTGTGTGTGTGTGTGTGTGTGTGTGTGTGTGTGTGTGTGTGTGTGTACCATCTAATATCTCTGCACCCCTTTTCTGCACAGGAGCAACACCTCCATGGCTATGGGCTGTGATCGGCGTGGCAACGGGCCTGGTACTGGCTTTGGTCTTGATGGTTGTCTTGGCGATCAGAAGGGTGAGACGACGACGAGCGGAGAGGGAGGGAGGAGAGAGGGTTAGGCACAGATCCACTGTCACTGAGAATGACAGCGGAGCCAATGTGGCCAAGGCATGGGCACAGCACACACCCCACCGAGAGCAGAGGGGCAGGACAGGGAGAGAGAAAGGCAGGAATGGGATAAAGAAGAAGAAAGCAAAGGAGGCTGAGAAGAAAAGACGCAGAGATCCACTGGGGGAGGATGCCATTCGACTGCGGTGAGTGAAGATGAAGGATTATGGGAGAAGTTAGAGGATGTTCAGTCTAGTAAATCAACAGCGCTGTGATCACATAACAGTTTGCTTCATTGTAATGGGTTGTATGGCTTTCGGTTGTTTGCATTAGGGTCATTTTAACCTAACTGAACTTTTAATCTGTCTGTAAGATAAAACTGTTCTGTTGGACTGCCTCTATTTTACACAATATTAGTGATACTGTAGTAATATCACTAAGTATGCACAAATTACTACTATTCATAAACGTATGATTTCAGGCCCCTGAAAAAGGACCTGGATATTGGAAGTGACACTGACTTTACACAGAGCTCTATGGAGGACATCAACAGGTCCATCTGTGACCACCGGACGCAAGAGCAGAAGCACTACCGCAGCCCTCCGAGCCACCCACAATCACCCACACAACGTAACATCACCTTCTGATCATGGTTAACATACTGCATTAGTAGGCTTGTAAAATGATTCATTATTCTCTTATATTAATTTGTCACAGAATAGTTTACGGTTTGCACAACGTAACTAAGCATGAAACTAAATGGACGTTCAGCTCCCCTTTTAGCTCCCCCAAGAGGATGGGAGAGAAATGCTGTCCCGTTGACACATCACAGAACACCCAATCAAGTGAGTTCCATACATATTCTACATAAATGTCCATATGTTTATTTACATTTTAGATAATGCTGGTTATTATTTACAGTGTTCTATTTTGACAATACCAAATATTATTTTGACAGTCTGGTTCGGTTCAGTGGTGTGGTCCAGATGGGTCAGTTGTCCTGATTCGTGCGGTCCGGAGTGGGCTTGACCGTGTGGTTCTGGAGCTGCTACGAGCTGGGGTGCCGGTCAACAACACCGACCACACTGGTATCACTTTACTCTCCCAATTTCCCAATTATATTATTAACCAAAATGTAGGCTAGATGGTAAAATAAGTAAACTGAACTTCCCTGTAGAGTGTAATGGGAGGATTATTGTGCAAATATATTTTAAAAATCAATATTACGTGGAACAAATGTCCATAAATGTTATGTAGCTTCCATAGGTGTAATAACTAGCTTATAAACACACTACCTCGCATACATATTACTATATTGTATTACTTTGAGGGGTTGAGTAACCAGTGTAACTGACCCCATCTCTCTCTGGTCCTCCCCATGTCGCGTCCCTTTTTGTGTCCCTTCTCTTCTATTCTGTTCTGGTAAAACCTCCATGGCTTCCCACTCTTCCCTTCCATTCCTCTCTACAGCACCCCTGCTGCCCCCCTCTCAAACCGATACAGAAGTTAATGTGCCCTAGTGCCCAGGCAGTGTGGATGTACCATATTAGCCTTCCTTGCTCTTCTCTCTCTCTCTCTCTCTCTCTCTCTCTCTCTCTCTCTCTCTCACACACCACCTCTCTCTCTCTCTCTCTCTCGGGCTAATTCCCTAGTCCCTCACCATCATTTGCATTCTCATTTCCTCCCTTTCAAAATCTCCCTCTTCCCCGTCTTTCACCCTTTGGGCTTGACTCTGTTGTATAATGTTTGTTCACTGGCTGACTTACTCCCTCTCTTTCTGTACTGAACTCCCACCTTCCTTCCCTCACCTTCCTCCACTTGAAATGCACTCTCTCTCCCAGGGAGATCAGCCCTCCACTGGGCATCCTCAGTTAACCACCTCTCCTTGACAAGAACCCTCACTCGCTACGGTGCTGCTGTGGACCTACAGGACAACAAGGTACCAAGGCCAGCAGAAGCCTCTGCTTTTATGATTATTCACGTACTAGTATGAAGATTTAGGAAGAGGAACTTCGAAGAAACTATATTCAGTTGAATCTGCGTAGAATGGTTCAACTTTAAGGTACTCTCATATTATTGCTTCGACACTCCCATTCTCTGATATATACCACTCCCATTATCTGATAGGGTGAGACTGCTCTGTTCCTCTCCGCCCTCCACGGTTGCTACGACACCGCCCGGTTCCTGCTCCTAAACGGGGCCAATCAGGATCTGTCTGATCGCAGAGGACGCCGGGCACTGGATGTTGCCCGAGAGGGCATGCATCATCAAGTCTTGGAGCTCCTATTGGCTCACAGGTTTCAGAGAGGGCCTATTCCTATGGAGCAAGCCAATGATATGCTGTGGGATGAGCGTGCCTTGCTGTATAGCCAATGGGTGAATTCCCCTGGGCTCCCTGGGAGAAGTGCCTCCTTCTCTGGTGTCATAGGGCATCGGGATATGTCTTCGCCTCCACCAAGGTAAAGTCTTGTGGCATTTGACACATCTACTCACAATAGCATTTAGCAATTTACTAATCTTGGTAAGGCAAATTCATCACTGCCTACTCATCTGATCGCCCTCTTCCTCTGACAGTGATTGGTCAATGGGCAGAGTGCAGTGCCCTTCCCCTCAGAACTGGCGGCCACAGCTCAACCAATCAGTGACCGCACTGGTCACCCCAAGAATCATGGGGCGTCCCCCACGGCCAATCAGCACTCTGCAGGAAGTTACCTCAGAGGACGAAGATCGTGAAAGGCCCCAGAAAGTCCCAAGAGCAGCGACACCGCACTTCCTGTTACCCCAGCCTGCTCCTCGACAGCGGTCCTTCTCCTGTACCCAGAATGCAATGCAGCGTCGCTCCAGTTCACAGCAGCCCGAACCGACTTATGTTGCCTTATCAGAGAAAATTGCCAATGAGCCCATAGAAAGAGTGATCGTAGTCCCTCCTACAGATGTTCCCATCCAATCAAATCGTAGATCAATAGTCGATAGTAGCGATAACCCCAACAGGGCGGCGCCAGAGATTGAAACAGCAAGTTTTAAAAAGGCAGACCAGAATGCCCGAAATGAGAAGCTAAATAACCACATGCCCGACTCTAAACAAACAGCTTTGTAAGGGAGAGAGCTCTGCTAAAATGACCCCAAATACCATGTCAATCATGTGCTGTTTACATTTTCTGTAACAGGCTCCTTGCCCCTAAATAACAGCAGATTGACAGACGGGATATAAACTCAGTCAATAAATGAGTAACTTAATTTACTCTAAATATCTAAATCAATAAACTATGAAATGATTCATGTGCATTTTTTTTCTGCCATGTTAGGCAGTGACCTGTCTCTCTTATGCTGATATCAACCAATCAAGACAGACCAACTGACTGTGAATACAGAGACTTTATTGTAAAAGAGGTAGAGAATACAGGTGTTTTTCACTCACTGTACAGAATGACAGCACTGTTGATATACTCATTCAAACTGTTAATATATCCAGCACACACACTTCATTCATGATATAGACACACAGACAAACAAGCCCAGTAGAAAAGAGAAAACAAACACACTAAATCTTTGGATTTTCTATATTGCCCCCACATCCTCTAAATGCAACTATATCTGAGCTTTAAACGAAAATCCTAAAATATTTGTAATAACAGCATTAATAATATAGCCTAATAAAACAATGGTAACGCAATTTCCCAAGCCTCCCTGCCTACATACCACAGTAACATATAAAGTTGTGGAAAACAAAAACCCATGATCCCAATACAAAACATCACACACACTCACACAAAAATCACACATTCAGCTCATACAAACATAATGAACAGTATCATTGGACAGTAAGAAACAGAAAGGACATACAAAAACTGCAGCCAAGTAAGGGTGATATCATTCTTTCTCCGTTGTCAATCTTTCCATCTATGTCATCGACCCAAAGGGGGCGGGGCCATCAGTCAGAGTCCCCCGAGTGGTCGTTTCCCGGGGAAGTGGCAGAGGGGGGCGTGTTTTGCCCTTGCCAGTTCCCATTAGTCTGCAAAAGAGAAAAAGACGTGGTGACGTGTAGCGGCATTAACCTACACTAACCCCTCTCCACACCAATACAACTCATCCCCAAGGTTGTTGTTGTGAATGAGAATGTGATCTCAATTAGCTACGAGCTAAAATAAAGATGATATGTAACATGAAGTGAATGACAGTGAAGTTCCATACTTGTGCTCCCATGTAGACAGGCTGCTCTCCATTTATTGGTGGAACACCCAGGAAAAGGTCTGGTCCAGTGAGTGAGAAGCCCCCCGATCCTGTGGAGGAACAAAAGGGGAGATGTCTTTAATAAGGGCTGCTAGGCCTACAACATCAACCTGGTCCCAGATCTGATCCTGTGGAGGAACAAAAGGGGAAATGTCTTTAATAAGGACTACTAGGCATATAATATCAGCCTGGTCCCAGATCTGATCCTGAGGAGGAACAAAAGGGGAGATGTCTTTAATAAGGGCTACTAGGCATACAATATCAGCCTGGTCCCAGATCCGATTGTGCTGTGAAGCAGACTTCTATCGTTGGACAAGGAGTTGGCACGACAGCACCAAAGGCCCAATTCCGAATTAGGAAATTACGCAGGTCTTTCCTACGAAATTAGGCAGGCCTTTCCTACGCACTTCTCAGTAGTTGGTGTTCAGACGTATCTTATTCAGTTGCAGACATAGTTCCCTTGCGTGTGCTGATTAAGCTTAATTCAACCTCTGTAAACCCTCCCACTTGCTGGTCAATTTTCTTGTGGAGTTTTCATTCAATAGGGTTTTCAGCACATTTATTTTAAGCCATCCATTTAAATATGGTGTACCTTTTAGTTAGAATTTGTTTTGACAGACTCAACAGAATATATCGAGAGAATGGGTTCAGAATATTAGGGATCAATGGAAGAAAGCCATCTAAATATATGCATATTCGTCTCCGTTTCAGCACCAATTGGTAGAATTAAAAATAGAAAGCTGATAGATTGCAGATTATTTAGGGTTAGGAAAGTATTTATGAAAAAACAGGTTCGGAGAGCCTTTATGCCTGAAAGAAAACGGTTGTTTGATTCATTCTGAAAATCACCAAATTCAGTTTTTAACCCATGGTTATGTTGGAAGATCAGTGTACGTAGAATTATAATAGGGAGGATAGTGTACAATAGTAGACTATACCCTCATCTATTGCCCGCACTAACCATGGAACTGTGTGATGACACAGCCAAGTATTGCGCCATGCGTTGGGTTCAAACTGTTACAGGTTGGTCTGCGCTCCGTTCCATAATGATTTCATTAGCCTAAATGTAGTCATAGCTCTTTGTAGAGGTAGGTTTGGGAGGGTTAAGAGACCAGAGGTGGCAGAGCGGGTTGGAATGTAAGGTTGGAGCATAGTCTGATGGTACGGAGGGGCAGTTCCCCTTGCTGCTCCGTAACACAAAAACACTAACAACCCATCCATTTCTATTATCAATTGAACCATAAACTCAAAACAGTGGTGTGTATCACTAGGCCTGGCTTCTTTCCTCAGCTCTTACCTGTTGAGTTGGGCGTGTGTGGAGAGTCCTCGTTCTGTGTCGCCACGATGGCCGTCTTCATGGCATAGATGTTGGCCTCCTCTTGGAACTTCCCGATGTTCTTCTTGTAGCGGATTCTCTTGTTGCCAAACCAGTTGCACACCTGTTCAATTAACGAGCCAGTAAGAGGCTGGTCAATGGAGTCAACTGTCTATGGACGTATCAATTGGTGAGCTAATAGTAAATATATGACGCATATACTTATGACACAAGGTTACCTGAGAGACAGTGATGCTACACTGTTTGGCTAGTTCTTCTTTGGCCTCTTCACTGGGGTAAGGGTTGGCGAGATGGGAGTAGAAATACTCGTTCAGGACTTCCGTCGCCTGCTTGCTGAAGTTACGTCTCTTACGCCTGACAACACAAAGGTGAGTGTGTTGAGAGTGGGCATACAACCCAGGCAGAAGTGTACGTTTCACAACTACAGTAACAACTGATATTGACACACAATAGTCAATCACAACCTGCACTGTAATAACATGATAATGCTCTGTAAATATGACTGGTATGACCATGAATCACTGTTCATGGGGTGGCAGGGTAGCCTAGTGGTTAGAGCGTTGGAATAGTAACCAGAAGGTTGCAAGTTCAAATCCCGAGCTGACAACTCTGTCATTCTGCCCCTGAACAGGCAGTTAACCCACTGTTCCTAGGCCTTCATTGAAAATAAGAATTTGTTCTTAACTGACTTGCCTAGTTAAATAAAGGTAAAATAAAAATGTATGGAATGATTTATTCTCCGTAAAAAAATACTACCTGAAAATGAATTGTCATTCACTATCATGGCAAGTTTTGACAGGTGTTGTGTCACCACAATAGCAGTGTTACACGCTGACCTGGCGTCGAGGAAGCGGGACCTCAGGATCATGACGGCCTCGCAGGTGCTCTGCTTGAGTTGTGTCTGGATGGAGCTGAACTTGCGGTGGATGATGGCCACCATGCGTTCAATCTCCCGCGGTGACACAGGTCGGGTACGCGACTGCTCCCTCAGCAGGTTCATCACGTGGGTAGTGAACTCACTACAGGCCTACAGGAGACACGGAGACAGAGGGGGGTATTGGAGACACATATGACAGTCAGTTGGGCTCAAAGGAGCCGACACTGTTGACGTCGGTCATTTATGTTCACGTTCAACTATCTCACCTAAATTATAACATCACCACATTTTAGTTTACTTTGCTAAAGGGTGTCATTTTCAGTGTGTGTAAAGTGTCAAGTCCCTCCACCTCAAATCAAGTACAGCCAATGAGCCCAGCACACATATATATGTCAGAGTCAATATGAATTTGAATCCGGCCCACTGCTCTTTGACTCACCCTCCCTCTATCTTCCCCGTCTTTCCAACACTTTACTATCTCTTCAATAAAGCAACAAAAAAAACATAAAAGGTTTCGGACTGCCCCACTGCTTTCCCCCCAAAAAAGAAGTAGAAAAGTACCTGGTCATATTTCTCCATCTCAGTGTGATAGATGTTGCGAATCTGGCTCAACTTGCTTTTGTAGTCGGAGTGTTCCAGTGAGCTGTCTGGAGACATCCCTCCAGAGCTGGTGGCTGCGGACACCGCCGCTGCCGCCCCGCCACCTTTCTCCGGCCCAGCCACACCCTCCGCCAGCAGCATGTTGTCCAATCGCACCAGCTGTGGGTCCTGTGATTCTTCCTCCTGAGCATTTCGCATTGATAGGCCTGCAACAAGAGAGGTCTGTCAATCTGATTCATGGAAAATTAAGAGTTACAATGTCTCCTATTACACTGAACAAAAATATCAATGCAGCATGCAACAATTTCAAAGATATTACTGAGTTACAGTTCATATAAGGTAATCAGTCAATTGAAGTAAATTCATTAGGCCCTAATCTATGGATTTCACATGACTGGGAATACAGATATGCATCTGTTGGTCACAGATACCTTTAAAAAAAAAAGTAGGGGCTTGGATCCGAAAACTAGCCAGTATCTGGTGTGACCCCCATTTGCCTCATGCAGCGCGACATCTTCTCACATTGAGTTGATCAGGCTATTTATTGTGGCCTCTGGAATTTTGTCCCACTCCTCTTCAATGGCTGTGCAAAGTTGCTGGATATTGGCGGGAACTGGAACACACTGTCGAACATGTCAGTCCAGAGCATCCCAAACATGCTCAATGGCTGACATTGTGCTCGGCCATGGAAGAACTGGGACATTTTCAGCTTCCAGGAACTGTGTACAGATCCTTGCGACATGGGGCCTTGCAGTATCATGCTGAAACATGGATGTTGGTGGCAGATGAATGGCACGACAATTCATTGCATTCATATTTCCATAGATAAAATATAATTGTGTTCGTTGTCCGTCGCTTATGCCTGCCCATACCATGATCCCACCGAGGTGGCTTATGGTAGCAACAGCTCTGGTGGACATTCCTGCAGTCAGCATACCAATTGCATGCTACCTAAAAAAATATATCTGTGGCATTGTGTTGTGTGACATAACTACACATTTTAGAGTGGCCTTTTATTGTATCCAGCACAAGGTGTAATGATCATGCTGTTTAATCAGCTTTTTGATATGTCACACCTGTCAGGTGGATTGATTGTCTTGGCAAAGGAGAAATGCTCATTAGCAGGGATGTAAATACATCTGTGCACAAAAAAGCATATGGAAAATTTCTGGGATATTTTATTTCAGCTCATGAAACCAACACTTTACATTTACGTTCAGTGTATATAAAAATATTTTCCCTCTGAGGTACAGACTTGGAGAAGCACTTTGTGGAAGAAACAAGTAATGGAAGGCTCATCTTGCGCAACATTTTTAAAGTCATCATACACAATACATGTTGTTGAAAATTGTAAATAGTTAGAGAATGTTCTAACTGTCATCCAAATGCATGGATTATGCGCAACTCGTTATTATGATGGAGCCAACATCTGTTTTCATCACAGATGGTCAGAAACTTTTAAACGAATTAGCAACAAGTTTTAAATCAAACAAAGGGTTTCAGTTAGTGAAAATTAACCTACCCGTTTTCTCTTTGATCTCGCATAAGACGCTGAACAAAGCTGGTTTCATTCGATGGCAATTCAATGCGTGTTTTCTGACGAATGAAAAAAAGATAATTGTTATTATTATTAGCTAGCTAACTAGCTACTGTAGCTGTCTATCTAGTTTATCTAGCCAGCTATTTAGCAACGAGCCATTAGCACCAACAAAATATTTGATAAGTTAGCTAGCTCCCTGCTTTCACACGCTTAATATAGCTAGCTGACGTTAACTAGATGACATTCATAACAAACATCGGCTCTGTTGTTCGTGACCTTTTGACGAGTTCACTGCAGCCTGCTATGCTAACGTTAGCTACGAAATGCTATGGCTAGCTAGTAGCAGCTACAATATGTAGCTAATATGTTAACATTCTATTCGTAGAACAAATGTAACATGAAATGGATGATGTCAAGATTATGGCCACAGTCCGTTGATAACATATTGTTATTCATATACATGTAAATATAGCCGTTAGTAGTAACACAAAGCAATAGAGCGTAGCTCGATAACTGGCTAGTTTTAGCTTAGCAAGAATTCACCCTCTTCATCGAGTTAGCCACAAAAATTATTTCGGTTTTTATAAATTTCACAACAACAGGCTTGTAAATAGTCCAGGGGAAGAAGTGATGACCATTTAATAAGGCGTGCAAATAGCTTTATCATGAAACAAAGCCAGTTAGCTATCTAGCAACGTTGTCTACCTAGTTAGCTTATTAAAAAACTTCAAAGTTGAAAAAAATTAAAACTTCTGAAAACTTTAGCTAACTCTTGGCCATTGAGCAACTTTGCAGTAAGGTGTAGCTAAATCTGAATAAGTTAGAAACAATTATGACTAACTTTGCTTGTGCTTCGTCCAAACTTTGGTCGGTGATGGTCATGATTTGTTGCAATATGTCACCAATGTCTCTGCGGCTTTCATGTCCATTTTCTGCGCCTTCGTGGCCCGTGTCTCCATCGGAGCGGTGGTGGGAAGATGGATGAACCGAGTTTAGAGGGTGCATACCGGGGTGAGAGCTCTGGCCAAGGCCCCGGCCGTTAGAGGGCCCGTTGCCAGTGAGAGGCTGCTGCTGTAACATCCTGAGCGGCACACAGTGGCGCGGACGAGTAATCACAGTCACACACCCTTCAAAACTCAAACACTAGAGCAGGCCTGCACGAGAGTCCCCTAGCGATTGACAAAGAAAGTCTCGAACAAGAATGTTCATAAAATTCGATTTGTACTCCAGACAGGCCCCATAGGCTACTGTACTAGGGATATTCATAGCTATGACTTTTAAACTAAGTAAGTCTTCTGAACAACCAGGTAGATGGATATAACAGTTGTACTGTTAGAGGGGCCAGTTACTTTAGACGTTATTGTTGACATATCGTTTTCTTCACTGCATTGCAGGCATTAGCAGGCAAAATACCATGTTCATAATCATCATTGTTGCCACTGTCTAATAATGGATGTAAAAAAAGAATGATAGCAAAAATTAGTTATGTAAAAACTATTTCATACTCCACATTTAGGGAGGCCACAATGGCGTCCAGAATTGTTGTCACAGGGGCCCCAGAACCGCCACTGGAGAAGAGGGGGATCTTTCAATCTGCAAGTAGCCTAATACATTGAGCATTTGCATCCATGATGGGGAAGGGATCATCTTCTGATTTCATGTCAGCTAATTTAATAATGCATCAGCCTCGTAATAAGGTCACACACAGGTCTTTACCAATCAAATCATCAAATATTTATTTTCATCACATTTTATTTGTCACATGCTTTGTGAACAACAGGTGTAGACTAACAGTGAAATTCTTACTTTCGGGCCCTTCCCAACAATGTAGAGAGAAAAATAGAAAAATAATAACACAGTGAATAGATACACCATGAGTAACGATAACTTGGCTATATACACTGGGTACCAGTACCGAGTTGACATGCAGGGGTACTATGAGGTAATTGAGGTAGATTTATATATAGGTAGGGTTAAAGTGACTAGGCAAGAGGATAGATAATAAGTAGTAGCAGCTGTGTATGTGATGAGTCAAAAGAGCTTGAGGGTCAGCGTGGCGGATGTGTTGTGGCCTACTCTCACCATATGGGACAATACAAGCACTCCATAATATTAACAGATTTGACAAATTAATTTACAGTGAAAGTTTCATACATCAGTGGGTGATATACAGCAGAACATTTTTTAGAACTACAGAATAGTTCAGACTGTTATGCAGATGAGTGAGGACCCAACAGCGATTCAACAGAAACAGAGTCTTTTAATGTCCAAACAGGGAAAACATAAATCCTCAATCTTTACAGGAGATGTCCAAACAGGGAAAACATAAATCCTCTATCTTTGCAGGAGAGTCCTCCTTCTAGTAGTAGAGGAGAATTGCAGGGCTAGCGGCAACAGACTGCAGGTCCCTCTGGGTAGGTGCGGGCCGTAGAGGACAGAGACACCTGCTCACACGCAGCATCTGATGAAGAGGCAGATTACGACAGGACGGGACAAGGGCAAAGCAAACAAGAATCCGACAAGGACAGAAGCAGAAACAGAGAGAGAAATAGAGACTTAATCGGAGGGCAAAAGAGGAGACAGGTGTGAGAGAGTAAACGAGGTCGTTAGGAGAATGGGGAACAGCTGGGAGCAGGAACGGAACGATAGAGAGAGAGAGAGATAGTAACCTAATACGACCAGCAGGGGGAAACGAAGAGAAGAGAAAGCACAGGGACAAGACATAACATGACACAGACAAGTCATATATGAACATACACAAATGAACAATTACCCTCCCTTCTGTTCTCTCACTTCACCAAAAATAATCAACATCTGACTATATCTCTCTCCCTCTCTCTCTCACACTTTGTCTACTTCTCCTTTAGCTGCAAGTCAACAGGAAGTATGCCAAACCACAGTCTCTGTCAGAATAACAGAGTGCCTGTTTCAACATGTTGCTGTTTCTGACTGTATGCTGTTCTGCTGAAAATGCAACACAAGCAGAGCAAAACTTCATAGTCATTTCCCCCTTTCTGATGTTCATCTCAAATTATGAGTTTTGACTTTGTTAAAAACAAGGCTATTTGATAACATCGCACCACTTCACTTTTTACAGTAATATTTCATAAATCAATGACACAGAGAGATAGGGGAGAAATAAATAGGGGTGGGTTGGGGTAAGAGGAACAGGAAGAGACTAGCGAGCGAGAGCTCGTCACGGTGATATGTGAAGCATAACTGATTCGTTGTCATGAAGAAAACTGCCATGTGAATCAGTGATGCCATGCCTAATCCATGTGGACACAAGAAGATGATGTTTATCAGAAACTGAACTCCAGGAAAACACAGGTACGATAGACTTATTGAGAGTGTGGGTGGGTAAGGTAATGATTAGCAGGCGGGCAAGTACAATCCAAGATAGGAATTCAGTGCCTAAAGAAGTGAGCAGGAAACCAGTCCTGGTTTTTCATAAACACCCCTCTTGAGATTATACCATATTATGCTTATAGGTACAGTAGCCGTTCAGTCTGTGTCACACTAGAAGTCTTCTACATGTGTTGTTGAGAGTTAACATTTTGATCAACTCTATTAGATTACCTAATACATTTTCTTAGAACCAGTTCCACATTCCTCACAATGTACAATAGAACATCAGTTGATATATTTGTCTTATCTCATTTTTTTTGTCAGGTTTACACTGAGACAAATGGATGTTGTCATGGAATACCCAAAGGTCAAAGTTGAAACAGCTGAAGAGGAGCACTTGGAGGATCTAATCATTATTAAGGAGGGGGATGTTGAGGGAGGGATAGAGACAATAACAGGCAAGAGCAACGATGAAGACTCCAGTGCGGAAGAGGACGCCACTGCCAGACATGGACAGATTGGAAAAGCCAACACTGAAAGCGGAGATGGCGACAAAAGAAAAAAGGATAACCAAATAAATCAAGCAAAAGGAGAGACTGGGACAGAGGAGGGGGTTGAGCACATTAAAGGGATGGATGAATTAGTAATGGATGGCCCGAAAATACATGGCAAGAAAGAAGGGATGGAGATGGTGGATAAAACAGAAAAATACAAAACAACAGAACAGGATTTGGAGACGGACAAACCATCACAAGGATTACAAGTTGACACAAATAGACATCTTCCCTTTGACCAGTTGCCCAAAGATACGCTGTGCCCAGAGCATGCCCAAAAACAGGTCTATAACATGTGCTTTCACTAAAAAATACTGCAATTTCCCTTGTGCCCACAATTACAATAATTCCGTTATTGGGTTTTCTTTCACATATAGAAAAAGAACAAACAACATCCCAGTGGTAGAAGAATGAGGGGTTCATTTTGTGGTTACAGAATGTGTATGTGTGGAAATGCCAGCGGATTTGAAATGAGTAGTGATACCCCCCATTTTGAAGTCCTTGATAATGACTACTCTTTCTGCCACCTGTCTTTCCCAGGCTCAACGGTTAACCCCTTACTTCCCAGACGCTCTGTATGACCTGGTCTTTACTCTGCAAGAAGGAAGGCGACTCAATGACCAGCGGTGCTCGTTCAGAGGGAGGAGAAGATGCCATTCTGAACCCAACACCTACATTCCGGCCCACAGAGCCCACAGAGGTGATAGAATGCGAAAACAACTCCCTGTAATAATAACTAAGTGACTGTGGTAAACATAACAACTTTTGCCATTAGCTTCCCTTGTTTCAACATTGACACGCTGACTCACTTCAAATGACAGAAGGGGAAAAGCTGTAAATAACTGTACGGTACCAACATCCATTGAAGCGCTTCTATCATATAACTGTGGCAGGGACACATATTAGGATGTCATCTGTACATTAGTAAAATATTGAAATAATATTGCTTGAATGATTAACTAGGACACTAAAGGAACTAGGCCACTAAATGTAGCATGCCTCCACTCTCTTTTCTCCCCTTCCATTCCCAACAGTGCATTTTTCCTCAATGACCTCGCTGCAGAAAGATGAGTTCTTTGACTTGGTGGCTACTTCCCAAGGCCGTCGGCTTGACGACCAGCGGGTGGAACTACATGACACCCCACCCCTTAAGCCGAAAGCCAATAAGAAGAGGAGCAGCGTAAAATATACAAAACCTAAAAAGTCTGCTCCAATTGCAGTGCAGAACGAGGACTTGTACAATATGATTCTCATCTCGCAAGTAAGTAACTGTAATCACCCAAGCTGCCAATAGTCAATTTGACCAAAACATTATTTTGTTCTTGTCATAAGCAAAATATCATGTAGGCATCATGTCATATGGTGTGACGTTAATATCATGTTACAGTGCTACATTGGCATAACAGATGAAGGATCTTCATTTTCCTGCGCCCCAGGAAATGCAATGACTTTGTGCTTTACATAAATGAATGGAAAACCCGCACTAACACAGTTATATTAACAGTATTTCCCTTTTCAAGTAGCTTAATTTTGGCCAGTTTATAGCCTAACCACCGATCATGCAACATCATGGACTAAACATTCAAATGCTGTTGCTGCAGGATTATTTTACTGCAACAATACTGGTCAAAGGAATATCCTACACCTGTATGCCATGTGCTGTAACATGGGCATTGGCTATTATGTTGTATGGTGTAACAACATATCATGTCATATGGTGTATAAGCATCATGTCATATGGTGTATAAGCATCGTGTTATGTGATGTTACGTAGGCGTAATGTCTCGTCTCCGTACCTCAGGTCCAGTGTAAAATAGGCATCAAACCATGTGGTGTTTCTGACTGTCTCTGTACTTCAGGCCCAGGGTAGGCTGGAGGAGCAGCGCAGTGTGGCCCCAGGGCCTATGGATGATGAGGACTTCTTTTCCTTACTGCTGAGTGTCCAGGGAGGACGCATGGAGGACCAGAGGACTGAGTTGCCTGGGATTCTGGGAACCTGAGAGATACACATGCTGTAGAGATGGGCTCAAATGGCTCAGAGTATGTGGTGTAGCCCTATAGAGCAATGGCTTTTGCTTCTTATTCACCTGGCCAGACCAGGCATGACCATTTTGTTCTGTTATGGTCTGAGTTGACAGTATCATCTGTATCGATACCTGCATCAGTCATTTAATAAAAACATTGTATGTGAATAATAGAGTCGTCATTTCAGTTGCATAATGCTGTAGAGTCTCATTCCAATGTTTTTTGTATGATATTAAGCTTACAGAGTGGGCTGATTTGTATGTTGACTGCACAATAATTTGGATGTTATTCAAAATGCCCCTACACTTTGGGGTGCTTTAAATGTGTTTATTCCAATATGAGGAAATTAGTTTTGCTCACCACAGCAGTGAACGAGTATGAATGAGAGTGTTTGTGTTTCCATCTTATATTTGAATTCAGCTCCTCACGAGAATAAATAAGCGTTAAATGTTTGACCTGCATCAAGAGTGTTTCTAGTTGTTCACTGAGAAGGCTTATGATAAAGTCCCTCAGCCTTTGTCTACTGGACTCCACAGAGATTTTGAGGGCCAATGCAAGGGCCAACACAGCATCAAAACACTGGGGGCCTCCAGGAAGCCTGCAGTCTTGTCAGACTCCAGTCCACTCCAACTGAGACGGCAACTTTCAGAGGAAGTCTTGGAACTGTCTGTGCAGAGAAGGTGGTAAGTGATGAGGAAGAATGCTTATTATGGCAGTTCTTCAAAGTGTGATTCAACATGCAAAAGGCCCTCACACATTTGAGCTATCTTCATTGCAGGTTGAATAAGATGTGGAAAAAATAAGAAACCTGCACACTGCTGACGAAGGCATTGAGGCCAATACTTGAAGCTTATTAAAGAGCAGTGATAATAGCAAGAGCAGTGAAAAGTTATCATATCATATGACAACTGGCTGCTCGAAGGTCAAAAAATGCTAAGTATGCTCTGTGCAACACAAGGAACCTGAAGTGGAGTACTTTCTTTAGCTTTCTTTAGCCTTCTAGACCTTCTTTACAATTGTTAAAAACAAAGTCCCAAAGACAGAGAAACTGTTTTGGTGGGATATTAAAAGGAGGATTCTTTTTTTAAATACAAAAAGATAAAGACACAAAATAGATGCAATTGTGAAAGAAAGGCATGAGACAGGCATTGAGAAAAACGTCAACAAACCAACCAAAAGTGTAGGCTATACACTGAGCTACAGCCTGTCATCAAAGCAATCTTTGGGGGGGGGGGGTATAATATATCATACAGTAGTCTGGTAGCATTGCCTGGAATCCAATGAAAGAGAGAGTGACATAATAATGTAAAGGTCTCATTTCTTTATAATGTGTGCATAATGGTGCTTTTTTCAGAATGTTGAGGTTCTCAATCCCAGGCAATTTGCCATAACCACTCAATATGCATTATTCAATTGTCAAACGACAGATATCTGCCTTTACATTACAGTGTTGCAATGCACTAGAAATCAACTTTTCAGGAACAACTAGGCTGTTAGGCTAGCCTACATGTGCTGAGGATTAATTGTCCACAGAAAAGTGGAAATGTATCAACTTCATCCCTGTAACTGTTCAACCATTGTTGACAACAGCAAGGAAAACACACTTGTTAATTTAATATGTATCCAATAAATATGTGTCATACGTTTGCGGCTTGCTTTATGCTCATATACGCTCTGATTCCATTTAAATGAATAGATTTCCCCCATGTGTAAAAGGCAGAAGGGTGCTTCTGGTCCAGGGCGTTAATGCAGTTCCTCCACTTTATTAACTCGTGACCAAAAGCCCGCCCCGTGACATCATACTTCAAAACAAGGATGCATCTCAAATAAAGAAATGGAATCGTTCGCCACAATCGAAGATCACGTGGATACGGAAAAAGCTGTAGAATCAGCGCCCTTGTCAAATTCTTATCTACTCAAAGGTAGGCTAAATGTTGATGTATATATTAGACTTTTCAATCAACCAGTGGGGCACAGGCTATAGCAGGGGTATTCAACTCTTTATTGAGGTCCTGAGCCTGCTGGGTTTCTGTTATAGCTGATCATTATGTGCGCAGACCTGGATCTGAATCTGTCCCTCCTGATTAGAGGGGAACAAAGAACGCAGTGGAACTGGCTTCTTTAAGAGTTGAGTTTGAGGGGGCTATACATTTAGTTTGCATGGGTTATGCTTCATCCTAATTGATTGTAAAGCAGTTGACAAATCAATTAGATATCAAATCAATGCAAAATCGCATACTTTTTGTTAGTTTACTTCTGATACATTGTTACAACATCATAACATAATTGTATCATGGACTGTCGGCTACTGTTCCAATTTGTAATGCATCGCCGCATTCACTTCTTGTTTCAAAGCCAACCCTTTTCCATTTTAGTCAACAAATGTTGAAGTTGTCATTTCGACAATAGTTTTTCACAGTTCCTAAAACTACTTTGACCTCGTTGCTTTCCCTTCAGATGTTGTCACTTGTTGTCCTGATGATCCTGTTTCAACCAGAAGAGGGAGGCTCCTCACCTATCTCCTGTTACAATGATCAAGGGGAAGCTGTTGACTGGTGAGAAAACAGTTCTGGGCAGACTGAAGATGGAACTGATATGACCTCCTTCTTCCCTTAGGTCTGTTAGCTACTTAGTCACAGACAGAGTGCAAAGCAAGGTATGGGGTGGCAGGTAGTAGTTAGAGCATTGGGCTGCTAACCAAAAGGTTGCTAGATCGAATCCCTGAGCTGACAAGGTAAAAATCTGTTGTTCTGCCCATGAACAAGGCAGAATTTGTTCTTAACTGACTTCCCTGGTTATATTTAAAAAAAAATGCTATAACAACACACAGTACTGAGAATCAAATACTTTCTCTCAGGTTCTATCTCTACAAACTCCCCCATGTTGATCGTGAATTTCCCAATGATGGACAGAGTTATCTACTGATGGACAAAGGGAGCGAGGGATGGACGGATGGAAATGTGTTGGTAAACGACAGCACTGGAGCCCTGGGGAGGACAGTGGGCCAGCTGTATGAGCAGGGGAAGGTCTGGTTCCTTCTATTATTAATATCTGACCACGTTAGAATGAACCGTGAAACTTAAAGGGAAAATCCACTCAACTATCAGGCCCAAAATGTTTTTTCATGTTTCTTAGAAGTTAAATATCTTGAAACTTGACTGCTGACATGCAAACCATTTTGGGACTGTATCAACAGTCGACTAATTAAAAAAAAGACCAAAAGATTGTTTTTGAGTGGATTTTCCCTTTAAGTTTCACTTGCAACACATGTATATACCACTGCTGAGGTTTTATTTTAGGTAGCTGCCCCCTCCCTTTTTATGTCACAGTGGAGTGAGACAGAATGACACAAAAAATCTAAATGTGGATCTATAACTTTTTTCTGGGTTGTTTCTTTCACTGTCTAATTTTCACTAAGGTGCAATTGGAGTTTTCTTTTCACCCAGACAGCCATGATAAATAAATACAGCATATGACATGTTATCAAATAACAAACACTATTGGCGCTATAACCCTTGTTTGTTTCTGAGTTTAGAGTGTGCAATATGTATGAAAGTCTATATCTTCTGATGAGTGTGTGTACTTTCTTTTGCAGAATGGTGACATTGCATACATCCTGTACAATGACCAGAGACCACCCGAGGAGGGAGAAAAAGGATTTGGTTTCCTTAGTAGCCGAGGTGGCCACACTAAAGGTCAGGACAATATCAACCTCAGCTGTATACTGTAACCAGGCATTACATTGTAATGCTAACCTCAGCACCCAGGCCTCTGGCCAGCTCCTCCATTTGTAGCATGTTCATGTTTTTGTCTGACAAGAGAGTATGTACTGTTGTGAAATGAATCAGATTTCAATGTGTGTGTTATCTCCCTCTCTCCATCTCAGGTGTTGTCTTATTGGACAAGACACAGGGCTATTGGTTGGTCCACAGCACCCCTCATTTCCCCCCTGTAAAGGAAATCGGGCAATATTCCTACCCAGGTAGTGGTGTACAGAACGGACAGAACTTCATCTGTGTGACCTACCCACTGGAGCGCTTTCAGGCCATTGGTGAGACTGTAATCCTGTAAAAGTAATTTGGAATACTATAAATGGAATACTATAAATGGAATACTATAAATAGAATACTATAAATAGAATACTATAAATGGAATACTATAAATAGAATACTATAAATGGAATACTATAAATAGAATACTATAAATAGAATACTATAAATGGAATACTATAAATAGAATACTATAAATAGAATTCTGAAAAGTATCTTGGATTATCCACCCTGTTATAATGCATGAAACGGTGAATTGTTTCATGAAGACACAAATGTGTTCTATTTCATGTGACTGTTTCATGCTGAGACACTGTCTGTGCGTACCACCCGAGCCGACTAGGTGGAATATCTGTTGACATGCCCTTGAGCAAGGCACTTAACCCTCATTTTCTCCAGGGGTGCCATACTATTATTGCTGACCCTACAAACTAAGTCCTATGTCATAGTCATTCTCCACAGTAATAGTGGGTCTTTAATGGTAAAGTACTGCTGCCCCTATCACTGAAAAACCTGCATGCAATGAACTTAAAAATGACAATTAACTCATTATTACGCAATAGCTAATAAAGCCACATTAATGTTGACGCAATAATTGTGAACAAAAAATGACATTTGCATAAACAATTTAGGTCATTAGCATTTTAGCATATTGTAATAGCAAGTGCCACTACAACCTGGCTAGCAAATGATGCTGTTACCGTAGTGACAGATAGGGTTATCCTCTATGGCACTGTAACCATAGAGACCATACTCCTCCCGCGGTGCGATGTTTGCTCTGTAAGTTTCATGTCTCTCGTGGAGTTATACTGAACAAAAATATAAACCCCGCTCCTCCGCTCTCTCCACTGGCTTCCAGTTGAAGCTCGCATCCGCTACAAGACCATGGTGCTTGCCTACGGAGCTGTGAGGGGAACGGCACCTCAGTACCTCCAGGCTCTGATCAGGCCCTACACCCAAACAAGGGCACTGCGTTCATCCACCTCTGGCCTGCTCGCCTCCCTACCACTGAGGAAGTACAGTTCCCGCGCAGCCCAGTCAAAACTGTTCGCTGCTCTGGCCCCCCAATGGTGGAACAAACTCCCTCACGACGCCAGGACAGCGGAGTCAATCACCACCTTCCGGAGACACCTGAAACCCCACCTCTTTCAGGAATACCTAGGATAGGATAAAGTAATCCTTCTCACCCCCCCCCCCCCTTAAAAGATTTAGATGCACTATTGTAAAGTGGCTGTTCCACTGGATGTCTTAAGGTGAACGCACCAATTTGTAAGTCGCTCTGGATAAGAGCGTCTGCTAAATGACTTAAATGTAAATGTAATAAACACAACATGCGACATGTCTGGTGAGTATGCAGGCCATGGAAGAGCTGGGACATTTTCAGCTTCCAGGAATTGTTTATCCTGGTGACATGGGATCGTGCATTATCATGCTGAAACATGAGGTGATGGCGGCGGATGAATGGCATGACAATGGGCCTCAGGATCTCTTCATGGTATCTCTGTGCATTCAAAATAGCCATTGTTAAAATGCAATTGTGTTCGTTGTCTGTAGCTTATGCCTGCCTATACCATAACCCCACCGCCACCATGGAACACTCTCTTCACAACGTTGACATCAGCAAACTGCTCGCACACACAACGCCATACATGTGGTCTGCAGTTGTGAGAGCGGTTGGACGTACTGCCAAATTCTCTATTTGGATGCAGCTTATGGTAGAGAAATGAACATTCAATTATCTGTCAACAGCTTTGGTGGACATTCCAGCAGTCAGCATGCCAATTGCATGCTCACTCAAAACTTGAGACATTTGTGGCATTTAATTGTCCCCAGCACAAGGTGCACCTGTGTAACAATAGTGCTGTTTAATCAGATTCTTAATATGCCACATCTGTCAGTTGGATGGATTATCCTGGCAAAGGAGAAATGCTCACTAACAGGGATGTAAACAAATTTGTGCACAAAATTTGAGATTGAAAAAGCTTTTTGTGTGTATGGAACATTTCTGGGATCTTTTATTTTAGCTCATGAAACATGGGACCAACACTTCACATGTTGCGTATATATTTTTGTTCAGCTTAAGACGAGTGTCAGTAATTGTGATGGGAGTTCTCAGTGGAGGCCAACTTCCATCAACCTCAAAGCATTGTCTTGTCTTAAAACGTTTTCAATCTCAGCCACAGTCAGTGGTCTTGTATGCTACTCTGTTTGAAGAATTTGAAAAGTTGTCATAGTAATAAGTCATGCTCTAGATTAAGATAGTACTTGTCTTGGAACTTGGTGCTTATTTACATTTTTTTATTTAACCTTTATTTAACTAGTCAGTTAAGAACAAATTCTTATTTACAATGGCGGCCAAACCGGATTGATCAGTCAATTCATCATTATTTGCTTTACTTTTTACACAATTCATTGATTGAAATGTTTGAAGTGTTCAGTTGACATGTATTATGTTTTAAATTGCAGGAGAGCAGTTGCAGATCAACCAGCCCAATGTGTATGACTGTGGTGTCCCTGCTTCCTTGGCCTCTCTGGTGCCCGCACTGGCTGACGTCTGTAACAACAGCCAAGGTCAGATGGCCTATAGCAGCTTACCGCACACCCAACCTGCATCCAATCGCAGTGTGCCTCTCACCTCATTGGGTGGAACCGAGTTCATCAGCTTTGCCAAGGGGAGATCATTCAATAATGGTAAGGAACAATTTAGAAACGATTAATTTGTCATTTTTTTGTACTGTTGAAGTGTTGTTTCATGGTAAGAATGACTATTCATGTCATTACCGTTTTGTCGTTGTGATTGACCCAACATTTAACCACAATATTCCCATTTCCCTTCCTCCTGTCTCCCATTAGATCTGTACCACTCCTGGGTGGCTCCCTCCCTCCAGTCAGACCTCCTAGTCCAGTTCTGGATCCGCTCCACTGGCATCCTGCCCTCTGACTGCTCCCTGGGCTGGAAGGTCCTGGACATCCAGCTTATCTCCCCAGGCGGGAGGATCACCTTCAAGGCCTCCAACGACCACTCCAAGTGGGCCGTGAGTACCACCGGAGGTGGGTTGGAAGGAGCTGCTGGCTGGGTGTGTGTGGGCGACATCAACCGCAACGAGGCTGAGGAGAAGAGAGGGGGCGGGACGGTGTGTCTGCAGGACGCCACGGTGTGGAAGGCCTATCGGACAGCGGCGCTGGAGTGTGAGATGTGTGGGGGAGGGACTAGCGGGTGTGATGTGGATGTAGAGGATGCAAGGCACTACCAGGGAGATATGAATCAGTAAGCATCAGTGTAAAGTTACTAGTATGCACACAGTTCACTGAGCAGGTAGGTGTATTATTATTATTGAGCTCCATGAACAAGGTACCCCATAGAATGTTGATTAATAAGGTACCAGCATCTAATTAACTTTTTCTATGGCAGTTTTGGAGTGTTTCATAAATTGCCATGAATAGAAACATACTTGAAAGGGAAGTGGCACTCCTGTAATCATTAAACAATTATAATTTTGATGCACGCTATGTAGTTCTATAAGTTGCTAATGACTGTAGGCAATGTTGATTGTGATCTCAGGTATGTTTTTAGACATTTTATGTGCGTCTGTTTTCAACCTTTTTTATGTGACAAATGATTTAACAAACAAAAAAAAGATTGTTAAACTATGTGTCATGTTTTTTCTTGAATTCTCTTTTACTTTTTAGTCAAACGTGTGGTGACCTTTTCAGCGTTCAGCTTGAAACAGGCAAAGATACTTCTGCACAAATATTTTGCATAATGTTCTTCATTAAACTTCCTCATCCACCAACAAGCTAGACACTAAAACACAGTCTGAATCTTTTAGATGTACATCTGTGTACATTTATTTGGTAAGAACAGACACGGCAGAATTACGGCACACATCCGGGGAGTTGCATAGAAATTCCTCATATTACCGTCGCATCAAAATGCATCCATAGAAAAAGGAAATGTATCACACAAAAACAAATAGGGCGTATGTAGTGCATAAACATGCCAGCATATACAGCACTGTGAATGTACATCATATGTACTGTACATTCCAATGCATACATCACAGAGGCTTCATGTCAAATGGCACCCTATTAAGCGCACTACTTTTGACCAGGGCTCTGGTGAAAGGTAACACTCTATTAGGGAATAGGGTGCCATTTGGGACACTAAGTGGCTCAAGCACCAATGAGAGAAAGGCACTAAACAATCAGTAGCTTAGCCTGGCGCTAACACTTCATCAAATTACGTTACCCAGAATCCTCTCTCCTCTCCCTGGAACTACCGTGTCTATGCTTCAGCCTTAGTAGAGACTTCAACAGCACTGGGTAGTGTGGCCAGAGTTCACAAGAGTTCATCAGTTAGGGCCTTCCACAATCTGTTCCCCATGCGCCCTTATGCATACAGGTTTTCCTTCCTACTGGTCTCATCCTCATTGGATAGAAGCAGAGCCTTCTGCAAAACCCTCTACATTCAGTTCCTGGACTAAAGACATTGCATAATGAAACCTTAATAGCTGTCAGATCTCTATCAAACGTCAGAGAAGATATCAATTAAACATCATTCAGTGATTGGTGAGAATAACTCACTAACCTGGCATGGGTCTTTGAGGACTGACTTTGGGTGCACTGGTTGAAGTCCACTTCAGACAGACTTCCATTTCAACTACCAACTAAACCCATTCAGAGACCATTGATAAAGATTAGCTTATGCTGTATTGAACGGTTTAGCATTCAGGTGCGATGGTAGACATCTTTTCAATACGCACAACATAGTCTGGACTTTCATTAGTGTCTTCACGTGAATTGTTTAGGTTAAGAGTTTGTGGGTTGATGTTGTTATGCCTAATGGTTAAGACTCAAAATATGACTTCTGTGTGGGAGTGGCAAGGCTGTATATGTAAATGTGTTGTATTTTACATGAGATACTACCGGAGCTATCATTCAATATGTACGCACAAAACCCAAGTGAAATGATCGTGTTTATCTTTGTAATGTGTTGTGCTCATTTGAAATGGTTGCAATTTGGGGCAATTTCATATATTTCCTGTTACTTCAAAATGAATAGCATGTCATTCTGACACTTGTTGATTGCTCCTTGTGAATGTAAACACAATCATGACATCGTCAACACATAAAATAAAAAAAACCTATGTATACATACAAAGTACATAGTTAAAACATTTTGATGAGCCCCCCCCGTGCTTTGCTATAATGAGAGGTTTCAGTGACTCTGTCTGTCACTTATTCAGATGCATTATGTCATAATGTCAGCCCAGTGCTCTCCCCCCACCATTCATATTCTGGAAACGCCTTGCATACGTAATATGTCGTCATGCCGCTTGTATCCACTCTCTATGGAGAAATGTTCAACTTTGTTGTCACGGTCAATTCAAGGAGGTCATATCCCCCCAAATACTTTGATTTAATGAAGTTCTCTACTATCAACTCATCTCTATGATGGAACCTGAGGCACATCCCTCAAATACGCAAGATGATTTGGATTCCTCAGTTGCTCTTGGTTACAAGGCCATTCCATTTGGTTAAATAGGAAATTAGATGCCAATGGTCAGAGAGACTTAAGAAACAGCACCATTCACCATCAGTTAAAGATTTGCATTGGTCTTGTTCTCGGTGTATATTTGCAGTAGTATGCATTGCCAACCAGAGACATGCACCCTTCTACACTAATGGCCTCCCTGGTATACACAAACGGGCAGCATATTTATTGAAATGTCCCAGGTAAGAACACGTTCATCAAACAAGTTCAGACAGGTTTCAGGATACATTTTGCTTGAACAAGCTCGGTCAGAATGTGTTTCCACTTCGGAAAAAGATTAGGAAAGACAAGGCCATATCTCACTGAGATATCTGCCTGCATTCTTATCGTGACCTGTCCTTGAGAAGAACTAGCTACATTATGTCTCAGATGTAGCCTATTTGGGAAAGACTTGTTGTCAAAAAAATAGTCTCCGCCCCTTGGCTTTGATTCGAGGAAAGGTGGCACTGGTTTCTGTGCTGATTGGTTGAGAGCGAAAAGGGGTGTTGCCTCCTTGTCTGCGCAGCAGGAAGTCCACACTAGAGGAAGTCATGGCATAGAAGACGTTTCCTGTGGCAGGGATGACCAACTCTACAGGGCAGAACAAGAAAAGTCATCACTACAATCAATATGAACAGAGAACTGTTAAAGTGACTTCGCATGGTCGGGTTGAGAAATGTCTTTACCCTTTCCCTCGGGCAATAATTGGATGAGCTCATATCTGGATGCCTGTTTGGGGTCCTGACTGTGTTTATCTAAGGCAGAACTGATCACAGTGGGCGTCTTGTCATTGTTTGTCACCTGAGGAAACAGAGAGGAAGAACGACAATGATACCAGACAGCTTGACTCCTAGTTATAATATCCTGTGTACAACCTGAGGAAATATTTTGGATTACTATCATTAACAGATATTTGTGGATTAAAATAAATAGTCATGAGTGCAGAGTGCTGTCCAGTGTATAATTTGATTCCAAAAAAGGCAAATATCTCAAAATGTGTCATTATCTCGGCTCAGTACCAGTATGCTTCTGTACATATTCCCATCTTGTAAATCCATCCGTATCCTGACGATCCGCATATCAGGCCCAGACCCTTTGTTGTTACTGGTGGGATTGTTGCCACAGGAGACTGATCGACGATGTGATTTGACGGGAGTGGATGGTGTCAATGCAGACGGGATGGGGTCATTGGTGGGATGGGAGGAGTCAACATCCAGACAGGAAACTGAGGGGGATTTCATATGCTGAAATAATAATAGTGATGAAAATAAAAAAATAAAAACATACTTACTGATATGTCAAGATAAAAAGTGGCTGTTCCGTGAAGGCCAAAGCAAATAAAAAGACACAGAAGAGAATTATAAAAGATCAAAGATTTTCCTCTTTGAAAAGTGCTCTTCTGTATGTTTTTACGACATGCATTTGTTTTAAAACAATCATATTTGATTACTAGTAAACAGCAACACCTACCAGCATTTGTACCTGAATAGTAATTACATGCTCTGCAATCCTAGCTGGCAATGCAAATATATTTTTGGGAAAGTATGTAAAATAACTGTAAATGTTAGGTCTTATTCTTACCTTAGTGAATTTGGAAAGAAAGTGACAGACGGGGGAGGGGAAGTAAAAAAGACCGTCACTGTCAGCAACAAGGCTGGTCCTGGAGGAATTCAGGCTGTAAGGAGGTGAGAGAATCATATCATGTATGTTCATCATGCACCGTAATCTGTATGACAACCTACAAAACATCTTACTCAACCCCTGAGAAATACATAGTAAATGTCCAAGTTTGGCTTTCAGCTCTTTCCAATGTTGTATGTTAATTTACCAGCTCTTGCACTGTGTGAGGATGTTTTTAATAGAAAAAGGTACAGAGGACTTACCCCCAGACCCTCCCAAGTCAATTTTCCACAACTGATTACTTATGGCCACGTTACTACAAATTTGACAGTCAAATATGTGGACACCCCTTCAAATTAGTGGATTCGGCTATTTCAGCCACACCTGTTGCTGACAGGTGTATGAAATCGAGCACACTGCCATGCAATCTCCATAGACAAACATTGGCAGTAGAATGACCTTACTGAAGAGCTTAGTGACTTTCAATGTGGCACCGACATAGGATGTCACCTTTACAACAAGTCAGTCCGCCAAATTTCTGTCCTGCTACAGCTGTAAGTACTGTTATTGTGAAGTGGAAACATCTAGGAGCAACAACGGCTCAGCCACGAAGAGGTAGGCCACACAAGGTCACAGAACGGGACTGCCTAGTGCTGAAAAAAGCGAGGTCCATACAGAAATGGTTTGTCGAGATCGGTGTGGAAGAACTTGACTGGCCTGCACAGAGCCCTGACCTCAACCCCATTGAACACCTTTGGGATGAATTAGAACGCCAACTGCGAGCCAGGCCTAATCGCCCAACATCAGTGCCCGACCGTACTAATGCACTTGTGGCTGAATGGAAGCATGTCCCCGCAGCAATGTTCCAACATCTAGTGGAAAGCCTTCCCAGAAGAGTGGATGCTATTATAGCAGCAAAGGCGGGACCAACTCCATATTAATGTCCGTGATTCTGGAATGAGATGTTTGACGTGCAGGTGTCTACATACTTTTCGTTCATGTAGTGTAGTATAGTTCACAGAAAATGCTGACTGGCCATTCTTATACAATAGTACTGAGCCCATATAACCAATGTATTTCACTATACATAGTGAAAGGTATCTGCAGTGAATACTACTTCCATGTTGTGTGTAGAGTGTAATAATAGGCCACATTACTTTGGGCACCGTGTGATGATCACTGTAGGGTTCAGGGTACGACCAGAGCTCGGTTCGCACGGCACCTCAATTTCATTGGACAGTCTGTAACTGCAGACATCATGTAATGTGATTAGCGATTCATCATAGTTGTAGTGTTCCGTTTGAAATAACACGTATGTACAAACGTGAATGGTTTGATTGTAAAAATGAATAAGAACCAAAAGAGAATCACGGCTTACCTTTCTTCTTCATTTAACGAGGGTACGCTTTGGTACCACTGTAGGAATGCCTCGTCGGTGAGGAAAACACAGTTTTTACAGGAGGACTGCAGTAGTCGGATCTGAGCTAAAACCTCAAACTCCTGCAAAGAGAAAAACAAATCATTATGAACATCAAGTGACTCTCCAGTACCAATGGCACATTATCAGTCGAAACGCTAGCAGTTAAACATGAATACGTACATGAACGCACTGCTTCAGAATTCAATACACTGCCACGCGTTTAATGAGAGGCACAACAGAAAAGCAATTTATGAAGACCATCTGCTGTGTTGAGCCAGAGGCTAATGAATTGGTCTGGATCCTGGAATAACTCAACACGAAGGACAGCGGGTTCTGAGGAATCTAAACAGCGGCAGTGCAAAGGCCCTGACCGCATCACTTACTCGTCTCCTCTTGTCAAAGTTGACGTAGCCGTTCTGAAATGGAGGAACAGGATATTATGTCACTGTCAATGCAACTTTTTGGTAAAACCAACTACAACTTCACCACTGGAGCGTATGACCAACTTCCCGTTGCTGGACACATGATGGGGGATAAATGACTGTATTATGAAGGGACTCACCTCTAGTCTGTCTTTGACGGCCGTGTCCAGCATGGTGAGGTCTGTGAGGAAGATCCCCAGGTAGGGTACTGTGCCCTGGGCACTGGACTGTGTGAGAGAGGGGAGGGGTGGAGAATGATGAAAAACAGAGGCATGGGGCTTCAGGCTTCCCAGACACAGATGAAGCCTACTCAATGCATGCTCAACGGAGAACCTTGGGTTAAGATGGAGAACCTTGGGTTAAGACCGGTGAATGTGCTGTACATCAAGTTGTCCTTCCTTAACCATCAACAATTCCTCTATTGAAGAAATACAAGCATTGCATTACGTTACATCAGCAAAGGGTTATCTGATGCCCTTTGTACAGTATATTCCATGCTTCTTCCTTCAAGGCAAAATGATAATGAGATTTGTCAGTGACTTCAAACTCGCTTATAAGAGCACTTACTCCTATCTGTCTCCTGTTGTTCATCTTGCCGTCCAGGTTGGCGAACTTCGAAGTACCCTCCTGAAAAAAAACAGACAAACATCTAAGCATGACAATTTGGAACACAATGTAGAATTTAGAACCGTGGCTATGTGCTCTAAAACCCTGTGTAGTAACTGGGTAGTAGGCCCTCAATTCCAGACCTACAGAGGGTAAGGAAGCAGCTTGCTTGGTAAATGATCAAAGCACAGCAGAAGGCAGTGTGATATTTTTCCAACATCAAAGCCTGGAGTGAAGCTTTCAAATGAAAGCTCCGTCATATGTTTAGATGAATTCCTGTGTGGATGCCTTGGTGAAATTGCTGCTAATGTAAAAGGTACTGATGCATGCACACTGTATAAACAGTGAATGAAAATGCTGCTAATCCTACCGATTTCCAGACCCCGAGTCAGAAACTCACAATGCATCCAAAACGCAATACATGTTGAGAAATGGGTGAATTTAGATTGACAGAACGTTGACATTGAGAGGCTGTACTCCCCCAGATGAAGCCTTCCTCTGGGTTATAAGGCATGATTCATGATTCATGACTCAAAGTCATTTTTAGCCCCGGAGTAATGCTTACACTGGATCTGTGTAGTGCAACCGCTCTTGAACGTATATGGATTTGAGATGAGTAAAACACGTTTGGTGTGATCTGTGACGACACTTCACATGAGACCTGTCCTTAGCTCATATTGCTTGTGTAATGGGATGTCTGTCAGTGCACTGTGTGTGTGTGTGTGTGTGTGTGTGTCTGTGTCTCTGTGTGTACATGCGTACGTACATACAGTACGTGCGTGTTGTGTATGTGTGTGTGTGAATACGTGTGTGCAGTAACTCTCAATCACTGTGACTCACCTCTTTCAGCAGCTCCCTGCTCTGGGAGTAGTTGTCCTTCTCAGAGAAAATGTTGGACAGCTCCTCGTACCTCCTCACTGCTTCCCTGTCAGACAGAGTCACATGACAACAACAATGAGCCATGCACCCAAAGAAGGTATTAGGGGACTGACATTTCTCTGCTGTCTACTGGGTCTTACTATAATCCACATCCAAACGAATCCGCTAGCCATGATTAATTTAGCTACGATTGGGTAAATGATAACAAGATGATCAACTGCTGTAGTGTTTTGGAACGTTAAATATGGTTGACTGTGGGAAAGGATGGTGTTATATCAATGACAATGTGATTAAATTCCTGAGTTATTGAAATGGCTGTGTTGTAAAAAAAGAAAAGAAAAAGAAGACAGTCATGACAATGATAGTGTTACGAGAATGACAATGTTATGGAAATGACAATACCATGAAAACATCTGCAATAGGAGTACGTTTTGGTGTGGCCTAGGGTGGTCAAGTGGTCTCGGCCGCTGCCTCCAGTGCATATGTTCTGCTGTAGCATGAGTTCAAATCAGGCCGCCCATTTCAACACACTCTCCTTTACCTAGAACCAAAAAGGGTTCTTCAGCTTTCCGGCATAGAAGGACCCCTTTCAGTTCCAGGTAGAACCCTTTTGGGTTCCATGTAGAATGGGTTCTACCAGGAACCAAAAAGGGTTCTCCTATGGGGACAGCCGCAGAACCGTTTTGGAACACTTTTTCCTAAGAGTGTATCGCTCTCTATCCAACAAACATTACAAGGATATATATATATTTGTTAAAGTATGTTTTTCTGTTATACCAATCAAAATGCTTCCTCCACCAACCTGTCAGTTTCTAGCCACGTCCTCCTTAGTCTGTGTACTGGGTTACTCTGCAGGGCAGACACGATGGCGTAGAGAGACGAAAAGTTTTTCCTGGCTCTGCATTCCTGTTGAAACACACACAGGACAGCATTGTCTGAGAATACCTGCCGCCGGATCAATGGGGTTGTTTGGCACTCGCTGTCTGACATGGTCAACTATGTACATTTCTAAAGTGACTTCTCCCATAAAAACCTGTTGATGAGGTGACGTGAGTGTCTTGGCAACAAATGATATCTAGGCTAAGAGTGTGTGTGAGACTGTGTGTGTTTCCAAACAAGTTCCTTCACACACACAGGAGCTAGCTAGGCTTTTAGTCGTGAAGGAGAAAGAGGTCTGGCAGTGACTCAGCTTGCTCATGTGTCCATAACAACCTGCGGACGGTGTGTGTGTGTGGGGGGGGGGGCGTGTAAGCAAGTAAGCAGGAAAGTGTATGTGATTGTGTGTGTGGAGTCAGCAGAAACAGCCCTGCTGCAAGTTGCTACTGTTCTCCTAAGTTACAGGATGGCAGTACTACATCTACTGTGAGCACCTTTATAGAGAGAGGAAAGTGTTATGGGGAAAGTCAAGTACAGTGTTGTCTTGTTAATGTTTTGAGAAAGACAGCTTAGTATTCTGCTCCCCACTCTCTTATTTCAACTCAAAATCCCAAACCTACTGCTGTTGTGTCCTTGAGTGAGGTATTTAACCTTGAAATTCCTCCAGAGGAATGCTGTTTCCAAACTCAACGGGTGTGTGTGGACAATAAAGCTATTCTATTGTAATGATGACCAGCTGACCTCTGCCACGCTGATCCATTTCTCCAGAAGGCAGGCTCTCTGCTGGCTGCGGAGCTGCGTGGGCCACAGGCACGAAGCCATCACGGCATTGGCCAGCCGGTTGAACTGGCGTACAGTGGCCCGGACGGACCAACATACACCCTCGCGGCCTTTCTTGTCCCTCTGAGACCACAGGGAGCCCAGGCAGTGGTAAGGGACCAGACGCACAAACAGCTCCTGTTAGGAGAGAGTGGGGGAAGAGGTAAGGAGTGAGTGAGTGAGTGAGTGAGTGAGTGAGTGAGTGAGTGAGTGACCATGATTGAGGGAAAAGAGGTAGAGAGTGAGTAAAGATTGAGAGAGCGAGAAAGAGAAAGAGAGGCACTGAGAGAGAGACACCAAGAGACAGACAGAGAGAGACAGTCAGACAGAGAGAGAGAGAGAGAGAGAGAGAGAGAGAGAGACAAAGAAAGAGAGACACAGAGAGAGAGTCAGACAGAGAGAGAGAGGGAGAGACAAAGAAAGAGAGACACAGAGAGAGACACCGAGAGAGACAGTCAGACAGGGAGAGAGAGAGAGAGAGAGAGAGAGAGAGAAACAAAGAGAGACACAGAGAGAGACAGTCAGACAGAGAGAGAGAGAGAGAGAGAGAGAGAGAGAGACAGAGAGAGAGAGAGAGAGAGAGAGAGAGAGAGAGAGAGAGAGAGAGAGAGAGAGAGAGAGAGAGAGCAAGGAGCAAGGCATAGCCAGAGAGACTGCAAGTGGCAAACATGTCCAGTATGAGTAGGAAAGGGTCAGAGAGACGTAACAATAGAAAAAGAGGAACACAATTAAGACTGTAGTAAAGTGCATGTTCCCATGATCTATACAAGGTTAGGAGGAGTAATGATACTGTAGGGGTCAGAGGTTAAACCCACCGTTTCTATCTTGGTGAGCTGCTCAGCAATCAGCCCAGCGGGGAAGCCCAGGATATTGGTGGGATCAAACTTAGTGGGGTCGGCAGGGCTGGGGGTGGTCCTATCTAAACGGCAGAGATGATTCAATACTAATCCCAATGAATGTAGGTCTATATTAACTGATACAAATGAAAGGCTTATTCAGTCGGGTTGGCAGTGGAAAGACACATCAGGGTGGTTGTTACAGAAGCAGGTTCCACCAGATTTGGATGGTAGACAGCAGAGACAGTGGGAATAGAACACTGAAGATCATTACAGAAAACTACTGGAAACAATTTGGAGGAGAGTTCTGCCCATATATATCTATGGTTATGCCACCCACAAAATCCTCATATAACCTCAGGTTGGCAGTGCCATGACTGTCATAAACCCAGAGTGTATAGTGACCTGAACTAGAGTCAGGCAGTAGGGCCTGTTCACTGAGCTCCTGTGCAAGTCTGAGGAGGCGACCCCTGATCTCTGTCCCAGAGGGGTCGGAGGGCAGCAGGGGGGCCAGGCGGAGCAGAAGACCAGGCTCTCCCAGAAAGCGGAAGTCCTCAGGATACTCCGACAACCACATACTGAACACCATACACACCGCTCTGGGAGAGGGAGAGAGGAACGGGAGAAAATCTATACAAATGCATGAATTGTGCACACACACACACACACACACACACACACGGGTGATATAGTATTAGACTCACCTGTTGAAGGGTTGCCTAATCTGACTCTTTGTACTTTCTCCTGGTGGATGTTGCAATCTGGAGAAAGAGGGAATAAAAATTAAAAAAATAGATAGACAAAAGATGGTTTCTTCAGGGCAACGCAGAGGCATCACAATGTCTCCTTTCGTTCCCTTGGTCTTTCTACAGCACTTCAAAACATTTTGTAACACTACATACAACCGGTGTGCAATGCATTGCTTCTGTCTTCCCCACCTGTCGATGAGGATATCCAGCACTCTCTTGGTTGAGGTAAAGGAGCGATAGGTGGCGAGGAAGATGGTGATGAAGGAGGAGTCTCCCATGGCGAAGGAGTGGAGGAGGTGCTGAACCAGCTTCTCCTCTGTTCCCGCCTTCACACACTGCGAACGAGAGCTGGACTGGAGGGAGGGAGGGAGGGGGGGGGACATAGAGCAAGAAATAGAGAGATTTATAACAATTTCACAAATCAGACAAAGCTAACGTGTAAGGATGTAAGGTGCAATTATACTGTAATTTCTGTGCAGTGCATTATGGTATGTATTCTCACTGTTGCACTGGTGGGGGCGCTACGCTGTTGCTTCACCACTACATTGTATATCACTCCGTCCTCTTCCTCCTCCAACACAGTAGACTGAGGAAGAGAGAAAGAGTATGATTCAGTAAAATACGTGCATAACTCATACTCTCGCACAAACCTCCCACTGTCACCAAAATCTAGTTATTCATGCATATCTCAAGTTGCATTGACCTACCAAGTCCAGAGGACAGTACCAAGTTGTCTTCATGGGGGAAGTCTCCCCCTGTGGAATACAATAACATACAATAAATAGAAGTACTGTCACATGACCAGAACCAGAACCTTAGGTTTTAGCATAAAGCCCCGATGTGCCCCTGAAGCATATTATGTTATTGGGTGAAATATTACCAGAATCTGATAAGGTCGTAAGTGAAGTAGAGTAGGTCTTAAAACAAAACAATACACAGTAAAGTTGTAAACGCAACTAAACCGATGGATCACAACATCTTTCATATGTTCTGGAACACAAACGATGCATAATTTCAACAGAAATTATAACATTACATCAAATACACTTCTGAATACTTGCAAAACAGCTGTGATACTGTGCTGAAATGACCTGCTCACAGATTCACCGAACCATTCCATGAAATAGGCCTACTACGAGTAAAACAGCGAAACATCCTAACGTACCTGAGGGGTAATATATTAATGGATAAACCAGTTTACACTTCCCCTGCCATTTGCGCCCATGAAAATGGGATTTTCCATGCTGAAAAATGCACGCATCACTAATCTGACATCAACAATCCAGTTTCACAAACAAAAGTCCGACTGGTCATGTGTGAATCCTTCAACATGTAAACCATAACAACGTCAACGCGTTTAAAAGCTTTTTAGGGCATTGCACTGCCTCCTTTTGCATTAACTTCCCCCTTCAGTTGAGATCCAACCACAATAGGACGATGAGCAATATCCAGGTCAACATATACGTGCAAATGCATTAAGCTCAAAGCAGGTCATATAGACCACTGACCAGACCTCACAGTTACGCAACAACTGCTGTATCCTATAACGTCTCCGTCAATTTCCTTTTTTTTCTCTACATGTGGAGGTGCCTTCTATAATCGCCTTCAGTATCCACTTCCTCATTCAAATTAACTGGAGTACCAAAGGCCCATGCTCAGTTATGCATCATTTTCATTCAAAGTGCAAGTATCTTATTTTTGGTCTCCCGAGTGGTGCAGTGGTCTAAGGCACTGCATCTCAGTGCTAGAGGTGTAACTGCAGAACCTGGTTCGATTCTAGGCTGTATCACAACCGGACGTGATTGGGAGTCCCATAGGGCGGTGGAAAATTGGCCCAGCGTCGTCTGGGTTAGGGTTTGGCCAGAGTAGGCCGTCATTATAAATAAGAATTTGTTCATAACTGGCTTGCCTAGTTAAATAAAGGTTCAATAAAAATAAAATACAAATCCATAGTCCCTCTATTATCATGACAAAGGTTCAGAACATGTTGCTCCACCTACTGCAGCATGTTTCTGTTGTAGATCTCATATCTGTCTGTTGCGCTTTCTCTTTCCCCCCTATCTGTATCTCATTGACATTGACCCAAAAAAACACAAGTTACCTTTGTCTCGACAAGTCCAGACAGGCTACAAGCCTTTAGCTTCTTTGAGAACTTCAGAAGAAAGCTACAAACACCATCTTGTCCACTTTCTTTCATCTGCCTTTTTAGTTTCGTATTTCCTCCTTGATCGTCGTTTTTCAATGACAGAGGGATTGTTTGTCTTTGTCTTTCAGTTAGTCTGGCTCTCGGACTTAACACACAAACACACCTGGAGCCGTCATTAGGTAGGGCCAACCTCTCTGTGTGCCTGCGTCACATGGACACACCCATAACACACACAGAGATAGACGTATACAAACGTATACACTCACTCCCTCCCTCACTCACTCACTCACTCACTCAGGCACAGACAGACAGACAGACAGACAGACAGACAGACAGACAGACAGACAGACAGACAGACAGACAGACAGACAGACAGACAGACAGACAGACAGACAGACAGACAGACAGACAATACATACACACACACACACAGGAGAGGGATGATATAATATTAGACTCAACTCTTGAACACACAGGGGACTCACATAGCCTACACACAATGAGATGGCCTGCAGCGATTGGCTGAACAATACCTTCTCTCTTTCAATCCCTCTCTCTTTACAATACCTTCTCTCTTTCAATCCCTCCTTCCTTCTCTCCCACTCTCTTTCCCTGTGTGAATGACCTACATCTGTAACTAAACCTGTTTGACTACCTCTCTTCCTACAATGAATCGAGTACATTTAGAGGCAGACCTGATTGACTAAACTCATCCTTCATCATCAACATTTCAACAAACCTGCTCTGAGGATCATTACATCCTCTGACACTTTTTTTTACATTTTTATTTATTTAACCTTTATTTAATCAGATAGGCCAGTTGAGAACAAGTTCTCATTTACAACTGCGACCTGGCCAAGATAAAGCAAAGCAGTGCGAAAAAACAACAACATGGAGTTACACATGGGATAAACAGACGTACAGTCAATAACACAATAGAAAAATCTATATACAGTGTCTGCAAATGTAGTAACATTAGAGAGGTAATAAGGCAATAAATTGGCTATAGTGGCGAAATAATTACAATTTAGCATTAACACTGGAGTAATACATGTGCAGATGATGATGTGCAAGTAGAGATACTGGGGTGCAAAAGAGCAACAAAAAAAACAATATGGGGATGAGGTAGTTGGGTGGGCTATTTACAGATGGGCTGTGTACAGGTGCTGTGATCGGTAAGCTGCTCTGACCTGTTAATATGAGACATATGCTAATGACAGTTCATAAATGTTCCAAGTCAATGAATAAAGCAGAAAACACGCCCTGTTTACACAACGGGCTAACGACACTAGGGGGTGAGCACATGTTGACACACAGGTGGAGACTTTCACAGCCTCACAATGATAGACTGGTTCAGGTTACTGCCTGTTAGCACTAGTAGAAGCTAGGTCTGGCTGTTAGCATAAACAAATGTTAGCATGTTAACCAGGGAGGAGGTCAGAGACCTGGCAGTGTGGCGCCAGAACAACCACATCTCCCTCAATGTGAGCAAGATTAAGGAGCTGATCGTGGACTACAGGAAAAGGAGGGCTGAACAGGCCCCCATTAACATCGATGGGGCTGTAGTGGAGCGGGTCGAGAGTTTCAAGTTCCTTGGTGTCCACACCAACAAACTATCATGGTCCAAACACACCAAGACAGTCATGAAGAAGGCACAACAACACCTTTTCCCCCTCGCGAGACTGAAAGGTTTTGGCATTGGTCACCAGATCCTCAAAAAGTTCTACAGCTGCACCATCAAGAGCATCCTGATCGATTGCATTACTGCCTGGTATGGCAACTGCACGGCATCCAACCATAAGGCGCTACAGAGGGTAGTGCGTACGGCCGAGTACATCACCGGGGCCAAGCTTCCTGCCATCCAGGACCGATATACTAGGCGGTGTCAGAGGAAGGCCCAAAGAAATTATCAAAGACTCCAGTCACCCTATTCATAGACTCTTCTCTCTGCTACCACACGGTAAGCGGTACCAGATCGCCAAGTCTAGGTCCAAAAGGCTCCTTAACAGCTTCTACCCCCAAGCCATAAGACTGCCGAACAATTAATCAAATGGCCACCCAGACTATTTACATTGACACCCCCCACCTTTGTTTTTACACTGCTGCTACTCACTGTTTATTATCTATGCATAGTCACTTTACCCCTACCTACATGTACAAATGACCTCGACTAACCCGTACCCCCGCACATTGACTCGGTACCGGCACTCCCTGTATATAACCTCGTTATTGTTATTTTACTGTGTTAGTTTTTATAAAAAATTGTACTTTCGTTTATTTAGTAAATATTTTCTTAACTCTATTTCTTGAACTGCATTGTTGGTGAAGGGCTTGTAAGTAAGCATTTCACAGTAAGGTCTACACCTGTTGTATTTGACAGTGGTGGGAAAAGTACTCAACTGTCATACTTGAGTAAAAGTAAAGACACCTTAATAGAAAATGACTCATGTAAAAGTAAAAGTCACCCAGTAAAATTTTACTTGAGGAAAAGCCTAAAACTATTTGGTTTAAAATATACTTAAGTATCAAAAGTAAACGAATACATCATTTAAAATTCCTTACATTATGCAAACCAGATGGCAGCATTTTCTTGTTTCTTTCATTTACGGAAAGCCATGGGCACACTCCAACATTCAGACATAATTTACCAACAAAGTATGTGTGTTTGGTGACTCCGCCAGATCAGAGGCAATAGGGATGACGAGGGATGTTCGGTTGATAAGTGCGTGAATTGGACTATTTTCCTGTCCTGCTAAGCATTCAAAATCTAACGAGTACTTTTGGGTGTCAAGGAAAATGTATGGAGTAAAAAAGTACATGTGACAAATAAAATGTCATTTGAACTCTAGCTAGCATAGACTACTAGCCTTTGTAGCGCTGTTTACCGGCACCTATAAACACACTGTCTGCACACATATGACTCTATGCAACAGACAGAAGGAAGCTTGTGTGAATACATGGACTGCAAACCAGTTGAAGAGGATTTCAGCTCAATGTACACAGAAAGAACATAGAACACAGGACTTTTGGAGATGATTATTTGTGTGTTGTCATTAATGCTAGCCTACAACAGGTCACGAAAAACAGAGAAGCCTTTGTACTGTAGGCCTAAAGTAGCACTGTGCATTCAACGAATCAGGGTGTTATGAACTAGGCTAACAGCACAGTCGCTGTTTCTAAGGCACTGCAGTTGTAAAAGTGAGGCTAAATACAACTTGTTTACATTTTTAACATAGGTCTACTGTAGGCCTCCTTTTCCATGGTACTGTGTTTTTGTCTCAAGCAGTAGGTCTAAGGTTAAGTTTACCCACAACTCTTCCTGGTACAGTTAGCTACAGTATAACCACTTACTTGGGACCAATCCACATCAACCTCAACCAACCACAATCACCACATCTCAGTCTGTGAGTGGCAATGGAACAGAGGCACCAATGAGGATGTCTAATATTGTGGCATGTAACAACCCCTACAGTGTTTCTGTTCTACCAAATGCGCAAAATCTTTGAATCTGTTCGAGTGCATTTTCCTCAACAATCAATGCAAGGACTTGGCTGCTCCGCTGTAAGGAAAAGCTGGCCCAGGGAGCAGATGATAATAATTATGGAAGTAAGTGGCTGAGGTTCATTCCATGAGAAACATCTTGATAAGGAAATTTGCTTGACTCCCCTCAGATATTTTATCATTCAAATCTTCCATTTTGTCTGCTCATATGTTTACAGATTTTGTCCAATGTTTTATTTTGATCGGCCACTTTTTCACATCGTTGCTAGTTTTAACTCAATGTTTATTCTCTGTATGCGGAACCTCTCTCATGATTCAACATGCTCCTTGTCTCTATATTTCCATATTTTCTCTCCATAGAGGAAGTGCATAATGAGCGGAGACAAACACAGGAAGCAGGACGTGCTGTCGTGACGAGCTGCTATTGTTTCTCTTTCTCTTTCCCTCACAACCCGGGCCTCCTCTGACCACTACGTACGATAGGCATTGGTGCAGGGCGGGAAAGAGCCTCACAATCTCACCATCTTCACCCCCTGTCTTTACACAGTCTCAAGTTCTACTTCCGTCACTCGTTTGTCAACATCAGACATTTTGGGCTTTGTCTTTTTAAATAAGTATGTATGGTTGTTATACAGTATGAACAAATGGGTGCCTGAGCAAATGGGAGGCTATTGTCATGTGAAAACGTAAATCCCACCGCTGACACAAATATTGTTGACTACTTTACACAGCAATACAATTGGGGCTCGTAAATATATCCTCTGAAGTTTTATTTAAAGATGCCTATTGTTTGTTTTTTTGCAGCTCCCTTGCTCTCCCTCTCAGACTCCCACCCCGTCCTCCCATCTTTCCCCGCTCTTCTTCTCACACTTTCATCTGTGCATCCCATGGTACCCTCTCTACTCTTTAACGTGAGCCCTGGTGGTATGCTAGAGCTGCTCTATGTCCTTATATCAAAGTCTTATCTGAAATCTCTTTGAAATCTTTGGTTCATAAGGTTGTTTTAACTATCAGGGTCATATCGGCAAGACACTTAGGTTTTTTTTGTTCAGAATGAATATTCAGGAGACTATATGGGTCACCGCAGAACTATGTGACAAACCATAGGCCCCATTTTAAGATAAGCTGAAATACTACTGAAATGATTTCACCAAGCTATACCTGAAAAACAAATGTAGCTCATATCTATGAAACCTGACCTAAAGAACATGCTTCCCTGTGTGTAAACGTTTCATTGCCTGCAGGGGGGATGGATTGTAATTGTGAGGCCTGACCCCATTGTCTAAATCCATTCACATGCATCTAAGTTTCCTTGATTCAATTCCACTTGACGGAATGTCCTCTGAAACCCGGCCTATGATATCTGAGTGGAGATGGGGGTGTGGCAGGTGTACAACACACAACACATAGACCCACCGGCTGGTGGCCACCCATAGATTATTTAACACGAGACACTTGGTACAGTGGTCATGTCATGTGACACAAACAGAACAAGAGGGAAGTTACCACTGCAGCTGGTGTCTTCTTTTTATAGCCCCGGGGAGTTTCTTGAGACTGCATGCTAAGTGAAGTCAAAGCCAATGAGACGAGCATCATGTGCACTACGCACTAAAGCCAAGTAGCCAAGTGTATGAGAGTTAGTCAATGGGAAATGATGGAGTTAATTGATATGTAATTAAGAGACAATCAACTAAATGGCAATCACGCTTTCATCTTAAATTGACCTGATACGGTCTGCAATTATTGGGTGAATATAATGATTTGTAAAATCAAAGTGATGAAATGACATAGGCCTAAGTGTTAAAAATGAAGTAGTATAATATCTCACAAACACATTCTTTCCTAAAAAAGAGGCGAGAACTTACAATGGAAACAATTATCTGTATACTTTAGGGTTGAAAAGGAGTCCAACCCAGACATCAGTGACAGAACAACAAGGCTGTGTGAGTATAGAATAACCCAGAAATTGACTGCCACAACTAGTCTGATAAAACCTTGACAGCCTCTGTCTCAGGCCAATTGTCACGTTCTTACCTTTATTTCCTTTTTGTCATTATTTAGTATGGTCAGGGCGTGAGTTGGGTGGGCAGTCTATTTGTTTTTCTATGATTTGGGTATTTCTATGTTTCGGCCTAGTATGGTTCTCAATCAGAGGCAGGTGTTATTAGTTGTCTCTGATTGAGAATCATACTTAGGTAGCCTGGGTTTCACTGTGTGTTTGTGGGTGATTGTTCCTGTCTCTGTGTTTTGCACCAGATAGGGCTGTTTTGGGTTTTCACGTTTCTTGTTTTTGTTAGTTTGTTCATGTGAAGTGATTTATTAAAACATGAATCAAAACAACTACGCTGCGCTTTGGTCCGCCTCTCCGTCAATGGAAGAAATCCCTTACACCAATGGAACATTAACAAAGGTTATACATTGTGAGAAAAACCTGCGTGCTGTCAACCTGTCCAGGTTTGCACACTTTCAAAACAACTAACACAACCCTTTCTGTTTCAGGGGAATTCAGCTGGAAATAAATACATAGTGAATTATATTACAAAATACATGTAATATGGTCAAAAAAGTCATGCTCAAGAAAGCAACATTTACATTTACATTTAAGTCATTTAGCAGACGCTCTTATCCAGAGCGACTTACAAATTGGTGCATTCACCTTATGACATCCAGTGGAACAGTAGTGCATCTAAATCTTTTAAGGGGGGGTGAGAGGGATTACTTTATCCTATCCTAGGTATTCCTTAAAGAGGTGGGGTTTCAGGTGTCTCCGGAAGGTGGTGATTGACTCCGCTGTCCTGGCGTTGTGAGGGAGTTTGTTCCACCATTGGGGGGCCAGAGCAGCGAACAGTTTTGACTGGGCTGAGCGGGAACTGTACTTCCTCAGTGGTAGGGAGGCGAGCAGGCCAGAGGTGGATGAACGCAGTGCCCTTGTTTGGGTGTAGGGCCTGATCAGAGCCTGGAGGTACTGAGGTGCCGTTCCCCTCACAGCTCCGTAGGCAAGCACCATGGTCTTGTAGCGGATGCGAGCTTCAACTGGAAGCCAGTAGAGAGAGCGGAGGAGTGGGGTGACGTGAGAGAACTTGGGAAGGTTGAACACCAGACGGGCTGCGGCGTTCTGGATGAGTTGTAGGGGTTTAATGGCACAGGCAGGGAGCCCAGCCAACAGCGAGTTGCAGTAATCCAGACGGGAGATGACGAGTGCCTGGATTAGGACCTGCGCCGCTTCCTGTGTGAGGCAGGGTCGTACTCTGCGGATGTTGTAGAGCATGAACCTACAGGAACGGGCCACCGCCTTGATGTTAGTTGAGAACGACAGGGTGTTGTCCAGGATCACGCCAAGGTTCTTAGCTCTCTGGGAGGAGGACACAATGGAGTTGTCAACCGTGATGGCGAGATCATGGAACGGGCAGTCCTTCCCCGGGAGGAAGAGCAGCTCCGTCTTGCCGAGGTTCAGCTTGAGGTGGTGATCCGTCATCCACACTGATATGTCTGCCAGACATGCAGAGATGCGATTCGCCACCTGATCATCAGAAGGGGGAAAGGAGAAGATTAATTGTGTGTCGTCTGCATAGCAATGATAGGAGAGACCATGTGAGGTTATGACAGAGCCAAGTGACTTGGTGTATAGCGAGAATAGGAGAGAGCCTAGAACAGAGCCCTGGGGGACACCAGTGGTGAGAGCACGTGGTGTGGAGACAGATTCTCGCCACGCCACCTGGTAGGAGCGACCTGTCAGGTAGGACGCAATCCAAGCGTGGGCCGCGCCGGAGATGCCCAACTCGGAGAGGGTGGAGAGGAGGATCTGATGGTTCACAGTATCGAAGGCAGCCGATAGGTCTAGAAGGATGAGAGCAGAGGAGAGAGTTAGCTTTAGCAGTGCGGAGCGCCTCCGTGATACAGAGAAGAGCAGTCTCAGTTGAATGACTAGTCTTGAAACCTGACTGATTTGGATCAAGAAGGTCATTCTGAGAGAGATAGCGGGAGAGCTGGCCAAGGACGGCACGTTCAAGAGTTTTGGAGAGAAAAGAAAGAAGGGATACTGGTCTGTAGTTGTTGACATCGGAGGGATCGAGTGTAGGTTTTTTCAGAAGGGGTGCAACTCTCGCTCTCTTGAAGACGGAAGGGACGTAGCCAGCGGTCAGGGATGAGTTGATGAGCGAGGTGAGGTAAGGGAGAAGGTCTCCGGAAATGGTCTGGAGAAGAGAGGAGGGGATAGGGTCAAGCGGGCAGGTTGTTGGGCGGCCGGCCGTCACAAGACGCGAGATTTCATCTGGAGAGAGGGGGGAGAAAGAGGTCAGAGCACAAGGTAGGGCAGTGTGAGCAGAACCAGCGGTGTCGTTTGACTTAGTAAACGAGGATCGGATGTCGTCGACCTTCTTTTCAAAATGGTTGACGAAGTCATCTGCAACATCTTAGCAAAAATGTTACAGTAGTCTTGGAAATCTCAAGACATGAGCATTGGTCTGAGGAATGTGATCAATTTTAAAGGGCAAGACTAAGAGGACAACCTGACGAGTTTGGGAAACCCTGCTGTACACTATACTTGCTTGTTTTGTCACATAAACTGAAAATAGGCAAACTATTAGAATTTTAACAACAAGGAAATGGCAGAGTGATTTCTGCACAGTGCATCTTTAAATTATATGACACAGATGTGCTTCTGTATCAAATCAGCCATTTATTGGATTCACCATATCTGGTGAACCTTTTTTAATATGAGACCACTGGAGAAAGTTTGCTTATATGAGAGAACAAGAAACAGTGCCCCCCATAACTTTACAGGTATTAAAGTGCAACTGCACCTTGATGTCTCTCATCACAATGAAACTACTACTGCATTTTAATTGCTGTGAATGAGTTACTTACAGTACATGTTCCTAATCAAGTTAATCAAATATAAAATCACTTCCAACCTCAGAGGAGTCCAGTCCGGTACAGTCAGTCACTTGCCCTGATTGGCTGCTGAGGGGAACATCGTCAGGCGCTAAAGGCCGGTAGCCAATGAGGGGTACATCCCTTGACTCCACCCCTGGCAGGGCCATCCCACCTGTTCGCATACTACGAGGGATCATGGCACCAACAGCTAGAGACACAAAATAAACAATAGGCACAATTTCAATTTTCAACTCAGAAAATGTCATAGTCATGGACTAACCAACTCTGAAAGGCATAAAAAAAAAGAAGCACAATAGAACATATACCCTACAATAAAAATAATTGTGTACCAAAGCTTTGGTGGTAGCAGTGGATTTGCTTACATGATGATTTACATTTCACTGTGCCCTGCTCCAGCACTGAATTTGAATGCCAGCTCTTCCTTCCTTTTCCCTTCTCTCTGATGTGGATTGCCATGATGATGGAAATCTAGAAACCACTGTTACACAGTGGAGGAGGATGTTGACATGTACCACTATATATAGATTTAGAGATGGCAGATATTCATGCGATGATGCATTGCTGATTCACATTAATGAAACTGTGTCAGGACATTTTTTCGCCAAGCAAGTGTGATGTAGGCTACTGTATAGGAATGTACAGCATGTGGATATGTCACAAGACTTCCTGTTCTTGTATGGTTCATGTCATTGCTTCAGTTATGATGCTAAAGGTGTTTAAATAGGTGTAACAAACATTTTATGTTTCATCTTTATCTGTATAATTAAGGGTTTGGTATTGTTATTTTATTTTACTGCTGCTCTTTAATTATTTGTTACTTTATTTTATTTTTTGGTGGTATTTTTCTTAAAACTGCATTGTTGGTTAAGGGCTTGTAAGTAAGTATTTCACTGTAAGGTCTGCCTGTTGTATTCGGCGCTTGTGACAAATACAATTTGATTCGATTTGTTTTGGGCTACCTGTTATATATAGCTTTTTGTCTGTGAAATGAAACACACTTTTCTACCCTACATGCACTGTTATACAATAGGCTTATATGGGACACCAATCAATTCAATCACATCATCTTTGGAAACACGGTACTAACCTTTTAAGTTTATTTCAGTCTTGAGGGAATGCATATAATTAGGCCTAGCGTTGTTAAAAAATATATATTGGTAATAGGAAAACATATCTGTAAAATGTGTCTATATACTGACTGTTAGTTTGTCATCAGACAACCAACGGTTATCCAAAGGTCTGAATAACTTCCATTCGTGACATTGCTGCCTTTTTGAGGAAGGTAAACATGACATGTTGATCTGCATGAGTGAGTCCACACTGTAACTAGGCTACAGATGGTCACACCCCAATTGGACACGTTCCCTTTCAATTCAACCAACCGATGGGTGCTGCAGTATTGATTTCTCAACCAAATTGTGTTCACCTCAAATCATAGGAAACAAGACACTATTGGGATTAAACGGAATATGGTGATAAAGTTTGCGTGTAAAGCATTTGTTTCTTTAGTAACACAAATACATAAGGTTTAGGCCTATTTATAGAAGGCCATATGATATTCAATGCTATGAGGGCCCTGCAACTAAAGAGATGATGAAAATACAAAGTGTCATTCATGGCTGTATCGTATGAACGAACTTACTGAATGTTGCGTGTCCAACTATGGTCAGCTAAATTCCGCCAGCATTGGATATCTGTAGTGTCTGCCGCCGTGGAATATACCGTAACCGGTTAGTGGACGAATGTCGCGCTCATCCGTTCCAGCACCGACGTCGGAAGAGAGTCTCTCTCCCCCTCTATCAGTATCTGTGTCCCCCTCTGGTCGCCTGTCAAGCTTCTATCGGCTGATAGCAGCACTGAGCACATTCGTGTGCAGCACACTCCGTCACTGCTCTCTCTCTCTCTGTGCTCTGACGGCGCAGTTCCTGTAGACTTGTGCTCAGCGCGTTTAGCAACATAGCCTACACTTGTTTCGCTGGCTGAGAGAGGGGGAAAAAGTGGTCATCTCGGAAATATAGTCTATGTGGACTGTGTGTGGTGTACAATATTAAACATGTCAAGTCATCTATGGGCTCCTAAAATTAGGGGTTAAGAACAAAACCAATAGTTCCCTATGGAAATAAGCTATCTGCCACATTTTTTTCCTCCAATGCTGACAGTGTGGGGAAACATTTCCAAAAGGAAATTGACCCGACACTGCTGGAAGGCATTACAGGATGTCATGCCCACAGGGGTCATAAGGGTATGTGCCCCCTCAGATTTGTCCTTTTCTTGTTTGTTTTTATTTTTTCGTGTAAAAAAAAAGGTTCCTTCCAAGGTGCACCACAGAGTAAAGATATGCTAGACAGGAAGCTATATACTCTAGTTCTAGGATCATCAACTAGATTCAGCCGCGGGACTATTTTTTTTGAGCGGATGGTCAGGGAGCCGGAACACAATTCAAAATAAAGTCTAGACAGCAAGAAGACCAAACAGATATTATATTTCCTAACACTTTACTGAATACATTTAGTGTGTTCTCTCAGGCTATCATATGCTATCACATATTTACAATTCAACATCCATGTGTAGAGTGCGTGTCTTATCATGTGTATGTGTGTCTGTGCCTGTGTTTGTGTTTCTTCACAGTCCCCTCTGTTCCATAAGGCGTATTTCTATCTGTTTTTAAAATCTATTTTACTCCTTACATGAGTTACTTCATGTGGAATAGAGTTCCATGTAGTCATGGCTCTTTGTATTACTGTGCGCCTCCCATAGTCTGTTCTGGATTTGGGGACTTTGAAGAGACCTCTGGTGACATGTCTTGTTTTTATGTCTGCATGGGTACCTACCAAGCCATTTCAGGCTATTAATCAAGTCTAACTATCTTAGCTGCTAGACTTTAGAAAAGAAAGCAATTACTAATGACTCAAATTCCGTTCAATTTTTTACCCAGATTTTAGTGGAGATGCAGAGAAGCATATTTAGGGCTATGATACTATATACCAGTGTGGTAGTTGTACTAACCTCCTAAGGTATAAAAGGTCTTGATGAATCAATGTTCATTGTTCATTAAAATAACAATTGAACAGATAAAGAGGTATGCTTAGATAACCTATACAGAAAAATATATTTTTAACATAGTCATAATTATTATAGCTCTAGATTGCAGGAAAAAAATGTTTCAGGTGTTTGAAAAATGTAAAAATTCTCCAACTCACAGAGGGGGGAACAACCCCCTATATAATAATGGGTTCATGACCAAAGTTCCCTCTAAGCTGCTTGTGTGCAGGCTCGAAGCATCCCTGAGACTGCCACGCAGGCAGAAGAAATATCATCCCATGGAGAGAAGCATGAGATTGAACTTTACTCAACTTTCTAGAGTTTTTACTGTTAGTTAACACTATTACTGTTTCCCTTTACTGGGGCAATAGTGATTGAATCAACGCAATATTATCCACTTTAAATGCAACATACCGAAACAAAACGAATCATGCAAGAGATTTTGTTGTAGGCCGAATGCATCGGAGTAGGATTATATTGCATTGAAAGGCATGACTCAGCCCGTACTCTAAACAGACCTGTGCAGCATAACCAATCAGAGCTGCAGTAGGCCTATATGCAAATAGACAATTCCAAAGATGGATCTGTGCCATTTACTTTGAACTGAACTGTGTTTACAGCATGAGCGATTGTGAGTAGATGCGCTTGTTTTGAGATCAAGGCGAGAGTTGCATGTAAAGCCATGTGTGCACATTAATATTCTTTGCTAGTTAATGAGTTAGCCCAGTTATAGATAATTTGTAGTCAGCAATAGGGGAGCGATTGCTTTCTACAAGAGCACAAAACGTGTACAATTCTACAGATCTTTGAATAGCTAGTCAGGCAAACAGCTATTTTTTTTGTCTTAAAGGGGCAGTGTTCTATTTTGATGCTTGCTTGAATAAGCTAAGTAGCTAATCGGCAGAGGGTAGCATAATTTGTCTGATTCTCTGTAATAACGGTATGGGAATAATAATGCATTTTATTTTGGAAAGTGGTTTCTTGCATCAAACAACACAACAGCATTTTCAGTCACCTCCTTGTCTGAAGGACAAGTGGATAAACAGGTTAATGTCAAGCCCTGTATGATTTTTTCTCTCTCAAAAGTCTCATGGAATGTAGGCCTACAATGAACAACACACATTGGCTGCTACTGTGGACTGAATGATTAAACAGTTATTTCCATGTTAATATATTATGGGATGCTTTTTCTTCATTGTTTTTGATGGTAGGCCACACTGGTAGCCCTACATTATAATCAAATAGCCACAGTAGCCTACTTGGCCACAGTTAAAACTGTAACTTAAAGCGGGTACAGCCTCAGGGTTCATAGTACCTTTTAACAATGGTCAAGTTTGCGCTCAGCAGACCTGAAATTGGCTCAGTGCTCAATTAGAGGGAACATTGTCCATGACAACCCTGGATGTAGTAGCACAATATCCTATTAATGGTGCTTGTTTCCTTTTGTCTCTGAAAGTTTACTCTAATATTCTTAATTAAACCCTTCTATGGACACTAGCCACATTTAGTTTTGCCTAGTTATTATCAGAAGCTCATGACTGTCTGCTTCCCCTCCGCTCTGTCTCATGACAGAACTGCTCACAAAGCCCTGGCTGTGTGTGTGAGAGGCATCTTTATTCCAAAAGGGAGAGTACATGAAAGGCGTCAAGTTGTCAACCTTATGACCCCTGCACAAGCCCCGTATTAACATGACTAGGGGTCATTTTTCTCTTCTGTGATGATACTAAAGTTGGGCTAATGGGCTCACTATCCTTTCTTGGTAAATAGTGAATCTTGCTGTGAGACTGCTAGAAGCATAATTCCGTTTTGCCATTATTCAAAGCGACCCTCATCCAAATGCTAATGATACATTCCAAACATCTCTTTCATCACACAGTCATGTGAACTGAACTGTAGTTCAGCTAAATGCCACCACTGCATTTTTATTAGCCTACCACTACACTACACTACTGACAGAGCAGTGCATTAGATAGAAGGTGTAGTGTGCTCGCCATCTAGTGTTGCCAATGAGGAACTCATTGTCATCCTTCAGAAATGCCAGTGGCCATTTTGAGCACAATATTACCATATGCTTGATACATTCAAATGAACAAATACATATAATCTAACGATACAAATAACATATGAAACACCTCATCACTTGTTGCTTTGACTATTAAATTGTAGGCTATGTTGCCTACTCATAGAATTGTCAGTGCTAAGTTATGGTATGACACTTTAAAATGCCCTTTAATCTGTAGTTCATAAATTATAAACATGAACGTGTGTGACATTTCTAGGACTCATAATTAACCAATGGTAAATAAGTCAAATTGTTACTCATTCTGACATGGGTTATTACCATGTTATGTTATCACCCAGTTGTTGTGAGAAATGAAAGCTTGTGTGACCAGTGATATTCATGGTGATAGTGAGCAGAGACAAGTGGTGATGACATTACTGATCATATGCATCGATTATTGAGCTGTAAAGAATAGATGATTGGTCATAGATATTCAATACTTCACAATAAGAGGAAATGTATAGAACAACTATAGACTATTGTAAATCACATTCAACAATTCCCTTTGATGACAGTGACAAGTACTCAAAATAATCCAAGCCTTAATTATGCTTAATTATTTAGGCTAATTTTGTTTAGTGTCCAAAACCTGAAAATAGGCTTATCTGGCAAGGGGACCACAAAGACTGCACAAATAACTCTATATAAACAATTACAATGTTTATTATACATATTGTATATTGAAGCCTAGGCTATATAATACAAATGTGTAGTAATATTAAGAAATTAGATAATTTATGATCACATTATGATTATAGTTTATTTTAGCTGGAAGGAAAGAAAAATGCTGACTATAGCAAGGAGACTATTTATGGTGGAATTTACTGAATGGTAAAAAATAAGGTGAATAACACGTGTGAGCGCGTCTTCCACTGGCCCTTCTAAAACTTTCTCCAGGACTCCAAACTTGCAGCACCCTTCTTTGGGAGGTACCAATTAATCAAACTTCCACTAATTGGCCACATAAACTCCAGCGACTATCGTCGTTGGCTGATTTTTAACTGGCTTTTAGCACAATTTAGTTAAATCTTCGGAAAACACAGCTTTCCTTGTCATAACGGTTTAGAGGTAATTTCTTCGGATGTTAAGGTGTTCCCGCCGCCGTTGCCCCGGTCCCCCTATCTCCCTCCCACTCTATCTCTCGGTGTTTTATGTCTGCGTCACAACAAGTCGGTCGAGAAAGAGGCAGGGATGATGGCGTCTCTCGCGGGTTGATTCTCGTGCTGCTCTGACAAACACGCCTAATAGCATCAATAGGTGGAGAAACGAGAGCAAAGGCAAGGGAACATGACGAAACGACGTCGCGGAGGACAGACAGACCGAGGGAAAGACGGACGTACCGACGGTGTCTCACTGACGACTTGACTGACATACGCGCTTGGCACAGACACATACATGCACATCCACTTTGGCACACACGTAGGCTTCACATCCAACCGGCCAGTAATTGAGACGAGAGGAAAACAGAAGAGATACAATATTTCATGTCAAGCCGGCACAGGAATCGCTGTGACCCCAACGGAGAGGAGTTCGACTTGACAGGTAGCAATGGCTCTCTGTTCATCCAGCAACACTGTCTATGTTAATTTTTATTGATCAGAAAATGCTATTATGTATCATGTGTCTCTTTGACTTGAGTGCCTGCACTGGAACAACCGCTGGATGTGCAGAGATTATGTCCATAGGCTACAGCGATTCCTTTCTATTCAAGTTTTGTCGTTTTCGATTTTCAAAGAGGATACAACACAGAAGTGCACGAGAAAGCAAAGTAGAGAGACGTACAGTGGTGTTACAATCAAACTACAGTGCAGTCATCATGCAGTGGTGAATGCATTATCTCACATGTGTTGTGTCATAATGGTTTGTCCTGGTCCATGCATGGGCACTTACACTCATCATTAAATCTGCTGGATTCAGACTGTGGCTATGCTGGGTTTGTGAGAATGTATCGCCTTATCCACTCCAGCCAAGTGCCTATGGAACGATAAGGCCATAAACCTCTGTCAGCAATGGCAACAAAGTATTCAGTGAATAAATCGGATTTCCATTTCACATGAGCCCCCTCCTCTCCCTCACCCCTTCTTTATCTCTCTCTCTCACTTCTCTTCAGGATGGGGGGAGTAAGTGAAGGGGATGATGTGTTAGCTCGATGGAGTGATGGACTACTGTACCTCGGTAATGTGAAAAGAGTAAGTGTGTGTGCGTGTGTGTGTGTGCAGTTGGAAAGTATTCTATTTAGGTTTGAGTGAACAAATCTACTCTCTTTCCGTCCCACTCCTCAGGTAGATGGAGTCAAGCAGTGTTGTCTGGTGAGATTTGAGGACAACTCGGAATTCTGGGTCCTAAGAAAAGACATTCACTCTTGTAAGACTTACAACTTACTCTTGTTTTCCTCAGTTAACACAACACATTTAACGGAGGGTTTTTGGGCACTGTGGACTTCCTTTTGAATCAAAGTATTATCCCCTAAAATGTGGATAAAACGATTTCATTCATATCTACCCTTTCTATAGCTAGGGGGCTAATTGAGGATTCTCCATTATCATATTTTAATCATCTTTATGTTTACCTTACCTTGATTCACCTCAGGGAGTTTAAAGAAATTCATATAAAATGTCTTTTGATGTTTCTCTCTCAGCTTTGAAAAGTTTGTTCTTAATTTGACTCTCTCTATTCATTCCGATGCATTGTAGTTCAAAAGAATGTTGTGCAATTAAGGTCTTTAGTCAAGGTTGAAATACAACATTCCCTGGAAATGTTGGCATTTCTGATGGGGGACTTTTAGGTGTAATTGGTGTATTTATGAATTTATTAGTGTAATGACTCCATAGGGAAATGGCGCCCCCACGTAGTTAGTGTAAAGTGAAGGGAAGCACAGCCAAATATCCGCATGTCAAAAGGAGTGAAATCTGAAAGGATGCAGGAGACATTGAAATCAATGAAGTGGCAAGGAAATGAATCAATATACATAAATTAACACTGTTGAGTGATCTTTCTCTTTCTCCCCCTCTCTCTGATACTCACTCCTTTTCTCTCTCGCTTAAGTCTCAGTTGGAGTGGAAGAGGTTTGCTGTGTCTGTGATGCCCCGCCTCTTAAAGAACCTCTCATCAATTGTCTTAAATGTCGTCACGGTAAGAAAACACAGCATACTATTCATCGAGGTATTTTCAAATAATAACGGTATTTTCAAATAATAACTTATGACGGGTAGGCACAACTAATTTAAAGAAAGAAAAAAACAATGCCATCTATTTTTTTTTCTTCAGATTTTCTACCAGATAATATTACGCTGAGTGTACAAAACATTAGGAACACCTTCCTAATACTGAGTTGCACCCCTTTTGCCCTCAGAACAGCCTCAGTTGTTGGGGGAAATGGACTCTACAAGGTGTCGAAAGCGTCCCACATAGATGCTGGCCTATGTTGACTCCAATACTTCCCAGAGTTGTGTCAAGTTGGCTGGATGTCCTTTGGGTGGTGGACCATTCTTGATACACACAGGAAACTGTTGAGCGTGAAAAACCCACCAGCATTGCAATTCCTAATGTTTTGTATACTCGGTGTATAATATTTCATGAAAAGAGACAAGGAAATGTCCTCCATCAGTAACATATATTCAGCATGTGAATTACAGTAAACACTCTCCATTCCATTACAGGTTATCATCCTGAGTGCCACACTCCGTCCATTGAGCCGGAAGCTGACAGCAATTCTTGGATATGTCGGCAATGTGTCTTTGCAGTGGCAACCAAGGTTAGACTGCTAATCTTTCTGTTTCACACACTGCCTCTTGGCTCAGGGAAAATATCAATTTCAGACTTGTACTTTTTTTTTTTTGAATCTATCCAGAGGATTTCAATACCAGTGTTGTGTTAAACAGTGTCGTCAAAGGATATATCTGAAGCACACCACAGAAATGTTACAACTCTGTATTATGGTTTCTGGACATCTGACCAGTTCGTCAATGCAGATTTTTTTCAAGATTATACTGTATTATCGTGATTATGGTCAGTAATTCATGTATGCTCCAATTCTGTACTGTAGGGTGTTAGATGAGGGAGCACTGTGGTTAAGGGCTAATTGTCCATCGGTAAATGTCCATATCTCATTGACGTGACTTTTCTCAAGATATTATCTCACTCAGCTGACCTACAATAAAATGAGATGAATTGCTTTTTCTGGATAGTTACCATCCAATGTCATCTATCTTGAATGTACTGACATGACCGGGAGTGGAGAGGTCGCTGTAGTGAATCGATTTGTCAACATTTATTTCAGAGAGGGGGAGCCATCAAACGAGGACGGTTTGCCCGGCTCATGCAAATCATGAAACTTCGGCTGCCCTATCAGCTGTCATCTTTAGACTGGGACCCACAGCATCTGACCAACCAGCAGCAGTGTTACTGCTACTGTGCCGGACCTGGAGAGTGAGTGACAATTTATAGCTTCTAACAGATGCCCTCAGTAGATAAATTATGTTATACAACGTGTGGGTCTAATCATGAATGCTGATTGGTTAAAACCGCATTCCAGATGGTGTCTATTCCACAAGTTACCACTGGCTACGTCTATGACGTTAAAATGCCTATTTACTGTGTTCCATCTGACTGTGCAATCCACTGATCTCCACTATAAAAAGCATCTAGACATGATCTCACATTTCTTTTAGACTAACTTTGAGTTTTTAACAGCGGAGATGTAAAAACTTTGGTGTCTGTCTCTCCAACATTGTTTCAATATTCAAATTGGATCTCTAGCTGTCCCATATTAATGAACGTGTCGGGAGTCGGGATGAGACAGACAGGAAGGCAGCTTTTCTCAGCCAGTTGAAATCATGAATCAGCATAATTTGTATGGATATATACAAAGAACTATCAATCGAAAACAGGTCAAATGAAACGAAGTGCAGCTAGTTTGCTGTTTTTCCATCTTCAGTTTGAAGTGATTGTGTTAGCTGTGTTGTTGGCTAGCTCCTCTGAACAACAGTGTCCTAAAGAGAGAGCACATTTTCCATGTCAGGCGAAATCGCGCCTCATTAGCTCATTGTTATGGATGTATCCAAATAAATGTCACTAGAAAACAGCTTAAACAGATGCAAATGCAGCTACTTTGCTCTTATTCCTGCTGCACTGTTTTACATGACTGTAAGTTAGCCGTAGTTAGCTAGCTAGCAAGCAAGGGATAACAACGTTGCAAGTCAGTATTTCAATGGAACATTTAGAACAAACAACTGGGTCGCATCCATAGATACAGAACAAAAAGACTGAACGACTGGGTCGCGTCTCTGGCAACTGAACGAATGACCAGCCGGCTTGGGTAGCAAGCCTAGATTTGTGTCGGGACTATATCTTGGGGAAGGATTGAAATGGTATGAATACATTAATCCAAATAACATTTATAATGAAAATATGTCAATCATTATTTGAGTATGTTGTTAACCCGTTGTATAAAAGTCATAATGCCCTCAAAGTCGGTGTTCGGAGAATATATTGACACGGTTTGCCGGCCCTCGACTTTGACTCGGTTCTAACAACACCCATACCAAAATATCCTCCAAACACCGGCTTCTCGGGCATTATCACTTAATAATAACATTTTATAATTAGTGTTTAGCACATGTATTGGTCAATAAGCTTTACTATTCATTTTCCTTACCAACAAAAACAAATAGAATATTCATGTCGGAACTCTGCATGCCCTTTTCACCATCATACAGCTCTACTGTCAAGACATAATGTGTTTTTCAGTTGAGTATTGCAGCCTCTTGAAAAATACATAATGTACTGTACTCTTGTCAGGTGGCCACCAGATGTTAGCTACGTTTTGGCCATTGGGGAGTGTGGCTAATGTTCTTATTTATCAACTGCAGGTGGAACCTGAAAATGTTGCAGTGTGGAAGTTGTGGTCAGTGGTTTCATGAAGCTTGCACACAGTGTCTGACCAAGCCGTTGTTATACGGAGACAGGTGAGTCAGAGTATTGTTATCTATAACCTTGTACTGCTCCTTTGCATTACCATTGTCAAACCATAACAGAGAGGTTATACAACTGGCAGTGGTAGGGCTAATGCTGTTAGTGTTCATTGCTAATAGCAGTGCAGTTGTTATTCTGCCTCTCTGGTGTCCAATGTAATGTGGTAGAGGTTTAAAATGAATTCAAATTAGTCCAGTCCATTACACCATTATTGTCACATTAACCATCTGTATTATCCTACTGGTTTAATGCCCATGATATATTTATTACATTACTCTTTGTTTCTGCATAGGAAAGTAATGTTTGAGATTGATGGTGAGGTAGAATGTGCTGCTTTGTTACATCTGCTAAACAGGTGATGGAAACTGGGAAGAATTTGCTGACAGTAGCTACCACGTGCTATGTTATGTTTCCATTGACTTTTTATTTCTGGTCAATCACAGGCAGAAATAGAATAATCTGTGTTCTATTTCTTTCTGAAAGGTTTTATGAGTTCCAGTGCTCAGTCTGTGCAAGCGGACCAGAGACAATTCAACGGCTACCCATGAGCTGGTAAAGCTATACAGTATCTGCTAAGAGAAGAATACATCATTTAAAATGCAGGGATTATCACACTGAAACACTCTTGAAAACCAGTTTCTTCTGACAGGTTTATTGAGTTGTGTGGGTTACAATATGTTAATTCCTCTGACTCAATAATGTAATGAAAAGCTTTGTGATGTGATAAATTCTGAAATAACGGCGTCTTTTTTCCTGGTGTGTTTGTTGTAAATACAGGGTAGATTTGGCCCATTTGGTGCTCTACCACCTCTCCTTGTGCTGCAAGAGAAAATACTTTGATTTCGACCATGAAATCATGTCGTTTGCCAATGAGAATTGGGACTCTTTGCTTCTCGGCTCGGTATAAAAATGTCCTCACTTACGTGCTATGATGAAACGATGTGAAAGTGTTAGCTAGCGTCATTGGTTAGCAGTCATGTGGTAATTATGTGCTTTGATTTCATTAGCTACTTGCCATTGTTATTTAGCACATTTTAAATGGTAAAATATAATTTGTATTTTATGTGGCTCTCAGGTACTGCAGTTGCATTCAAATCAGTCATACCCTTTTTTAACGAGCTGTTCACAAATCACATTAGTAACTAACTATGTCATCCATGGAGATGTTTACCTTTCGTCAATGTGTCTCTAAATGTGTTAACATTTGTTTCAGGCTACCATCCACAGTGTTAATCAAGCTCCTGATTTTCGTTCCTCTCTGTCCCCCAGCTCTCTGACACACCAAGGCAAGATCGCTGCCACAATCTGCTCAACGCTTTGAACTCCAACAAAGACAGGTGAGAGTCTGCATATGATGCGAAGAACAAACAGAAGCCACAGCTATGCGTGACCAGATTTATGATAGCGTTGCTTCTGGAATTGTACATTTGGTTAAAGAAAATACAGTTAGTTAATTGTTTCAGTTAGTTAACTCTTTGATATTATCAATAGAGAACGATAAGAAAACATAGACAATAATGCTAACTTGTTTAAAAAAAAAAACAATGACCTGACTTTACAAAGTTTTTGTCGACAAGTTTTGAAAGTCTTTTTCTCTGTGATGTCATCCAGGTTTGTCTCTGGTAAAGAGATCAAGAAGAAGAAGTGTCTTTTTGGGCTCCAGGTCCGAGCTCCGCCTCCCCTGACCTCTGATTCGTCTCCCCTCATCACTGACCCGCCCATCAACATCACCCAAAGGAGAAGGTCAGAGTAAGGACAACATCTGTGATTTATTATTCTCTCATTACAAACACAAGCCCCAGGACTCAACTCCTTATATGGATACATTCATTCTAGTAATTAATTGCACATTTACAATAATGAAAAAGAGCGGCACCTTGTAGACGGTGGTCCTTCCAGCTGGATAGGAACAACTGTTCCTAACTAAACAGGCTCCTGTGTGCCTCATTAAATCATGATGGGAAGGACTCACTTATTTCACTCTGGTTAATATGTTTATAACTAATATTTGTATCAATAAATACATCATCTATAGTGTGTGTGTGTGTGTGTGTGTGTGTGTGTGTGTGTGTGCATACGTGCGTGTGCGCATTCGCATGTGGACATTGATCATCTTGCTAAACATTCTCAACACCATCTTCTCTTTCATTCTCTATAGGCTTAAAATAAAAAACACCACATTTATACCAAAAGTTCAGGCACACCTACTCATTCAAGGGTTTTTCTTTATTTGTACTATTTTCTACATTGAAAAATAATAGTGAAGACAACAAAACTATGAAATAACATATGGAATCAGGCAGTAACCAAAAAAGTGTTAAAAAAATTGAAATATATTTTATATTTGAGATTCTTTAAAGTAGCCACCCTTTGCCTTGCTTTGCACACTCCTGTTATTCCTTCAACCAGCTTCACCTGGAATGCTTTTCCAACAGCCTTGAAGATGTTCACACATATGCTGAGCACTTGTTGGCTGCTTTTCCTTCACTCCACGGTCCCAACTCATCCCACATCATCTCAATTGGGTTGAGGTCGGCTGATTGTGGAGTCCAGGTCATCTGATGTAGCACTCCATCACTCTCCTTCTTGGTCAAATAGCCCTTACACAATCTGGAGGTGTGCTGGGTAATTGTCCTGTTGAAAAACAAATGATAGTCCCACTAAGCACAAACCAGATAGGATAGCATATTGCTGTGGTAGCCATGTTGGTTAGGTGTGCCTTGAATTCTAAATAAATCGCACAGTGTCACCAGCTAAGCACCCTCACGCCTCCTTCTCCATGCTTCACGCTTGGAACCACACATGCGAAGATCATCCGTTCACCTACTCTGTGTCTCACAAAGAACCAAAAATCTCAAATTTGGACTCATAAGTCCAAAGGACAGATTTACACTGGTCTAATGTCCATTGCTCTTGTTTCTTGGCCCAAGAAATTCTCATATTCTTATTGATGTCCTTTAGTAGTGGTTTATTTGCAGCAATTTGACCATGAAAGCCTGATTCATGTAGTCTCCTCTGAACAGTTGATGTTGAGATGTCTGTTACTTGAACTCTGTGAAGCATTTATTTGGTCTGCAATCTGAGGTGCAGTTAAATCGAATGAACTTATCTTCTGCAGCAGTGGAAACTCTGGGTCTTCCTTTCCTGTGGCGGTCCTCATGAGAGCCAGTTTCATCATATCACTTGATGGTTTTTGCGACTGCACTTGAGAAACTTTAAAAGTACTTGAAATGTTCTGTATTGACTGACCTTCATGTCTTTAAGTAATGATGGACTGTCATTTCTCTTTGCTTATTTGAGCTGTTTTTGCCATAATATGGACTTGGTCTTTTAGCAATTAGTGCTATGTTCTGTATACCCCCCTACCTTGTCACAACAACTGATTGGCTCAAACGCATTAAGAAGGAAAGACATTCCACAAATGAACTTTTAACAAGGCACACCTGTTAATTGAAATACATTCCAGGTGACTACCTCATGAAGCTGGTTGAGAGAATGCCAAGAGTATGCAAAGCTGTCATCAAGGCAAAGGGTGGCTACTTTGAAGAATCTCAAATCTAAAATATATTTTGATTTAACACTTTTTTGGTTACTGCATGATTCCATGTGTTATTTCGTAGTTTTCATGTCTTCACTATTATTCCACAATGTAGAAAATGGTAAAAAATAAAGATAAACCCTGGACTGAGTAGGTGTGTCCAAACTTTTGACTCACACTGTAGTTTTCTAAGTGAAAACAATGCACCACTCCTCAAGTTATTGACTGTGTATCTGTGTTGTTGTGTGGAGCAGCCCATTGTCACTGCCCTGCCAGAGGAGAGCGGTGGGGCCAGAGTCACGCAAATCAAAGCGGCGCATCATGGAGACACAGGTCAGTGCTTCTGCCTCAAACCAGGCATCAAGGGAGAGATCAGACATCAGTCGCCTCCTCACTGCATAGCAAAGAGCTGCCTGGCATTGGAACGACATGTCAGTCAGTGTGTGGAGAAAAGATTCTCCTTATAGCCAGTGTTGTCTGTTTACATATTCTTCAAAGCCCAGCCTACCCCTCATACACTATTGAAGCTGGTTTACGACTCGATCGATCAAGTATGACGGCATGTTATGGTCACGGGTTTAGAAATATATTTTTTAATATGAATAGAAAATACACATCCTTTTATACTACTGCTTAGGCTGGCTCCCTAATCCTGAGACAATAAATGTTATGGATCGGTCGTATTTCAGCGGGCAGTACTTCCAGCAGACTGTTGTATCCTGAGCGGACATGAATCATCTGCCATCTTGGGGCAGGTTGGTTATCCCAGGGAAAGTGAGAGGGGAAGGTACGCTGATATGTGGCATCTGGGAGCGCTTCCAAGTGCACTTTGCAGTCGATTACAGTTTGGCCAGGTGGCGCTGGCACTTTGACAGTGCAGCATTGACAGAGCACCTCGATTTAAAGGGACAGCACGCTAGTAAGGGGACAATGCTAGTATAGCACTGCTGTAATTACTGTATATGTTGTGGGTCACAGTCCAGCATTGGAGGTTGATAGACCTGAGGGTGTGCTGAGAGCTGAGGAAGCAAATGATAGATGGGATAGAGTACTGATGCTTTTGTTGTTATGGTAGCGAGCTCACACTGTAAGAAATTCTACCTCAGTATATGAATCTACTTCTACATAGGAAATGGAGGTGACGGATAAACAGATATACACTATATATACGGGGCGGCAGGGTAGCCTAGTGGTTAGAGCGTTGGACTAGTAACCGGAAGGTTGCAAGTTCAAACCCCCGAGCTGACAAGGTACAAATCTGTCCTTCTACATTTACATTACATTTAAGTCATTTAGCAGACGCTCTTATCCAGAGCGACTTACAAATTGGTGCGTTCACCTTATGACATCCAGTGGAACAGCCACTTTACAATAGTGCATCTAAATCTTTTAGGGGGGTGAGAAGGATTACTTTATCCTATCCTAGGTATTCTTTAAAGAGGTGGGGTTTCAGGTGTCTCCGGAAGGTGGTGATTGACTCCGCTGTCCTGGCGTCGTGAGGGAGTTTGTTCCACCATTGGGGGGCCAGAGCAGCGAACAGTTTTGACTGGGCTGAGCGGGAACTGTACTTCCTCAGTGGTAGGGAGGCGAGCAGGCCAGAGGTGGATGAACGCAGTGCCCTTGTTTGGGTGTAGGGCCTGATCAGAGCCTGGAGGTACTGAGGTGCCGTTCCCCTCACAGCTCCGTAGGCAAGCACCATGGTCTTGTAGCGGATGCGAGCTTCAACTGGAAGCCAGTGGAGAGAGCGGAGGAGCGGGGTGACGTGAGAGAACTTGGGAAGGTTGAACACCAGACGGGCTGCGGCGTTCTGGATGAGTTGTAGGGGTTTAATGGCACAGGCAGGGAGCCCAGCCAACAGCGAGTAATCCAGACGGGAGATGACAAGTGCCTGGATTAGGACCTGCGCCGCTTCCTGTGTGAGGCAGGGTCGTACTCTGCGGATGTTGTAGAGCATGAACCTACAGGAACGGGCCACCGCCTTGATGTTAGTTGAGAACGACAGGGTGTTGTCCAGGATCACGCCAAGGTTCTTAGCGCTCTGGGAGGAGGACACAATGGAGTTGTCAACCGTGATGGCGAGATCATGGAACGGGCAGTCCTTCCCCGGGAGGAAGAGCAGCTCCGTCTTGCCGAGGTTCAGCTTGAGGTGGTGATCCGTCATCCACACTGATATGTCTGCCAGACATGCAGAGATGCGATTCGCCACCTGGTCATCAGAAGGGGGAAAGGAGAAGATTAATTGTGTGTCGTCTGCATAGCAATGATAGGAGAGACCATGTGAGGTTATGACAGAGCCAAGTGACTTGGTGTATAGCGAGAATAGGAGAGGGCCTAGAACAGAGCCCTGGGGGACGCCAGTGGTGAGAGCGCGTGGTGAGGAGACAGATTCTCGCCACGCCACCTGGTAGGAGCGACCTGTCAGGTAGGACGCAATCCAAGCGTGGGCCGCGCCGGAGATGCCCAACTCGGAGAGGGTGGAGAGGAGGATCTGATGGTTCATAGTATCGAAGGCAGCCGATAGGTCTAGAAGGATGAGAGCAGAGGAGAGAGAGTTAGCTTTAGCAGTGCGGAGCGCCTCCGTGATACAGAGAAGAGCAGTCTCAGTTGAATGACTAGTCTTGAAACCTGACTGATTTGGATCAAGAAGGTCATTCTGAGAGAGATAGCGGGAGAGCTGGCCAAGGACGGCACGTTCAAGAGTTTTGGAGAGAAAAGAAAGAAGGGATACTGGTCTGTAGTTGTTGACATCGGAGGGATCGAGTGTAGGTTTTTTCAGAAGGGGTGCAACTCTCGCTCTCTTGAAGACGGGAGGGACGTAGCCAGCGGTCAGGGATGAGTTGATGAGCGAGGTGAGGTAAGGGAGAAGGTCTCCGGAAATGGTCTGGAGAAGAGAGGAGGGGATAGGGTCAAGCGGGCAGGTTGTTGGGCGGCCGGCCGTCACAAGACGCGAGATTTCATCTGGAGAGAGAGGGAGAAAGAGGTCAGAGCACAGGGTAGGGCAGTGTGAGCAGAACCAGCGGTGTCGTTTGACTTAGCAAACGAGGATCGGATGTCGTCGACCTTCTTTTCAAAATGGTTGACGAAGTCATCTGCAGAGAGGGAGGAGGGGGAGGGGGAGGAGGTTTCAGGAGGGAGGAGAAGGTGGCAAAGAGCTTCCTAGGGTTAGAGGCAGATGCTTGGAATTTAGAGTGGTAGAAAGTGGCTTTAGCAGCAGAGACAGAAGAGGAAAATGTAGAGAGGAGGGAGTGAAAGGATGCCAGGTCCGCAGGGAGGCGAGTTTTCCTCCATTTCCGCTCGGCTGCCCGGAGCCCTGTTCTGTGAGCTCGCAATGAGTCGTCGAGCCACGGAGCGGGAGGGGAGGACCGAGCCGGCCTGGAGGATAGGGGACATAGAGAGTCAAAGGATGCATAAAGGGAGGAGAGGAGGGTTGAGGAGGCAGAATCAGGAGATAGGTTGGAGAAGGTTTGAGCAGAGGGAAGAGATGATAGGATGGAAGAGGAGAGAGTAGCGGGGAGAGAGAGCGAAGGTTGGGACGGCGCGATACCATCCGAGTAGGGGCAGTGTGGGAAGTGTTGGATGAGAGCGAGAGGGAAAAGGATACAAGGTAGTGGTCGGAGACTTGGAGGGGAGTTGCAATGAGGTTAGTGGAAGAACAGCATCTAGTAAAGATGAGGTCGAGCGTATTGCCTGCCTTGTGAGTAGGGGGAAGGTGAGAGGGTGAGGTCAAAAGAGGAGAGGAGTGGAAAGAAGGAGGCAGAGAGGAATGAGTCAAAGGTAGACGTGGGGAGGTTAAAGTCGCCCAGAACTGTGAGAGGTGAGCCGTCCTCAGGAAAGGAGCTTATCAAGGCATCAAGCTCATTGATGAACTCTCCGAGGAACCTGGAGGGCGATAAATGATAAGGATGTTAAGCTTGAAAGGGCTGGTAACTGTGACAGCATGGAATTCAAAGGAGGCGATAGACAGATGGGTAAGGGGAGAAAGAGAGAATGACCACTTGGGAGAGATGAGGATCCCGGTGCCACCACCCCGCTGACCAGAAGCTCTCGGGGTGTGCGAGAACACGTGGGCGGACGAAGAGAGAGCAGTAGGAGTAGCAGTGTTATCTGTGGTGATCCATGTTTCCGTCAGTGCCAAGAAGTCGAGGGACTGGAGGGAGGCATAGGCTGAGATGAACTCTGCCTTGTTGGCCGCAGATCGGCAGTTCCAGAGGCTACCGGAGACCTGGAACTCCACGAACAGGCAGTTAACCCACTGTTCCTAGGCCGTCATTGAAAATAAGAATCTGTTCTTAACTGACTTGCCTAGTTAAATAAAGGTCAAATAAAAAAATATATATGTGGACATGGCTATTTCAGCCACACCTGTTGCTGAACATCACACCGCCATGCAATCTCCATAGACAAACACTGGCAGTAGAATGGTCTTACTTAAGAGCTCAGTGACTTTCAAGTAGAGCAGCCCCGATAAACTGTAAGTGCTTTTAATGTGAAGTTGAAAGGGCTACGAGCAACAACGGCTCAGCCGCGAAGTGGTAGGCCACACAAGCTCACAGAACGGGACCTCCACGTGCTGAAGCGTGTAGTGCGTAAGATCGTCTGTCTGTCCTCAAGAACTGTTGTTTGGGAGCTTCATGAAATAAGTTTCCATGGCCGAGCAAATCACCATTCGCAATGCCAAGCGTCCGATGGAGTGTTACAAAGCTTGCCGTCATTTGACTCTGGAGCAGAGGAAACGAGTTCTCTGGGGTGATGAATCACACTTCACCATCTGGCTGTCTGACGGACGAATCGGGGTTTGACAGATTCCAGGAGAACGCTACCTGCCTCAATGCATAATGTCAACTGTAAAGTTTGGTGGAGTAGGAATAATGGACTGGGGCCGTTTATCATGGTTCGGGCTAGGCCCGAATGACATTCTAGACTCCGGGATGCTGGCCTTCTAGGCAGAGTTCCTCTGTCCAGTGTCTGTGTTCTTTTGCCCATCTTAATATTTTCTTTTTATTGGCCAGTCTGAGATATGGCTTTTTCCTTGCAACTCTGCATAGAAGACCAGCATCCCAGGGTTGCCTCTTCCCTGTTGACGTTGAGACTGGTGTTTTGCGGGTACTATTTAATGAAGCTGCCAGTTGAGGACTTGTGAGGTGTCTGTTTCTCAAACTAGACACTAATGTACTTGTCTTCTTGCTCAGTTGTGCACCGGGGCCTCCCACTCCTCTTTCTATTCTGGTGAGAGCCAGTTTGCGCTGTTCTGTGATGGGAGTAGTACACAGCGTTGTATGAGATCTTCAGTTTTTTGGCAATTTCTCACATGGAATTGCCTTAATTTCTCAGAACAAGAATAGACTGATGAGTTTCAGAAGAAAGTTCTTTGTTTCTGGCCATTTTGAACCTGTAATCGAACCCACAAATGCTGATGCTCCAGATACTCAACTAGTCTTAAGAAGGCCAATTTTATTGCTTCTTTAATCAAACCAAAAGTTTCAGCTGTGCTAACATAATTGCAAAAGGGTTTTCTAATGATCAATTAGCCTTTTAAAATGATAAATTTGAATTAGCTAACACAATGTGCCATTGGAACACAGGAGTGATGGTTGTTGATAATGGGCCTCTGTACGCCGGAAGTTTACATACACTTTACAAACACTTAGGTTGAAGTCATTAAAACTTGTTTTTAAACCACTCCACAAATGTCTTGTTAACAAACTATAGTTTTGGCAAGTCGGTTATAGGACATCTACTTTGTACATGACACAAGTAATTTTTCCAACAATTGTTTACAGACAGATTATTTCACTTATAATTCACTGTATCACAACTCCAGTGGGTCAGGAGTTTACATACACTAAGTTGACTGTGCCTTTAAACAGCTTGGAAAATTCCAGAAAATTATGTCATGGCTTTAGAAGCTTCTCATAGGCTAATTGACATCATTTGAGTCAATTGGAGGTGTACCTGTGGATGTATTTCAAGGCCTACCCTAAACCCAGTGACTCTTCACTTGATATCATAGGAAAATCAAAAGAAATCAGCCAAGACCTCAGAAAAAAATTGGAGACCTCCACAAGTCTGGTTCATCCTTGGGAGCAATTTCCAAATGCCTGAATGTACCACGTTCATCTGTACAAACAATAATACGCAAGTATAAACACCATGGGACCACGCAGCCATCATACCGCTCAGGAAGGAGACGCGTTCTGTCTCCTAGAGATGAACGTACTTTGGTGCGAAAAGTGCAAATCAATCCCAGAACAGCAAAGGACCTTGTGAAGATGCTGGAGGAAACCGGTGCACAAGTATCTATATCCACAGTAAAACGAGTCCTATGTCGACATAACCTGAAAGGCCGCTCAGCAAGGAAGAAGCCACTGCTCCAAAACTGCCATAAAAAAAGTCAGACTACAGTTTGCAACTGCAAATGGGGACAAAGATCATACTTTTTGGGAGAAATGTTCTCTGGTCTGATGAAATAAAAATAGAACTGTTTGGCCGTAAGGACCATCGTTATGTTTGGAGGGAAAATGGAGAGGCTTGCAGAACACCATCCCAACCGTGAAGAATGGGGGTGGCAGCATCATGTTGTGGGGGTGCTTTTCTGCAGGAGGGACTGGGGCACTTCACAAAATAGATGGCATCATGAGGGTGGAAAATTATGTGGATATATTGAAGCAATATCTGAAGACGTCAGGAAGTTAAAGCTTGGTCACAAATGGGTCTTCCAAATGGACAATGACCCCAAGCATACTTCCAAAGTTGTGGCAAAATGGCCTAAGGACAACAAAGTCAAGGTATTGTAGTGGCCATCACAAAGCCCTGACCTCAATCCTATAGACAATTTGTGGGCAGAACTGAAAAAGTGTGTGCGAGCAAGGAGGCCTACAAACCTCACTCAGTTACACCAGATCTGTCGGGAGGAATGGGCCAAAATTCACCCAACGTATTGTGGGAAGCTTGTGGAATGCTACCCGAAACGTTTGATGCAAGTTAAACCATTTAAAGGCAATGCTACCAAATACTAATTGAGTGTATGTAAACTTCTGACCCACTGGGAATGTGATGAAAGAAATAAAAGCTGAAATAAATCATTCTCTCTACTATTATTCTGACTTTTCACATTCCAAAAATAAAGTGGTGATCCTAACTGACCTAAGACAGGGAATGTTTACTGGGATTAAGTGTCAGGAATTGTAAAAAACGGAGTTTAAATGTATTTGGCTAAGGTGTAATGTAAACTTCCGACTTCAACTGTAGATATTCCATTAGAAATCAGCCGTTTCCTGCTACAATAGTCATTTACAACATTAACAATGTCTACACTGTATTTCTGATCAATTTGATGTTATTTTAATGGACAAAAACAAGGACATTTCTAAGTGACCATCAAACTTTTGAATGGTAGTGTATATTTCCTTTTTGAAAGGCTAGCCCTTTGTACTGACAAAATTCCAGCGTCCGACCTTTTTAAAAGTGAAATGCAATTACATTTTTTAAATGATATGTATCATTTGATACAGTATGTTAATAGACCTTGGTTTGTATTTAGATGTATTCACAAGCAGTATGAATTATTCCATAAAGATAAGGACATGAACTGCAGTATCATGTCTGTGTGATTGGATTCACTGATTTGGTGTCAAAACACTAGCTAATCAGTGTTTCTCCTGTGTCCAGCCTTGTCCGCCCCCGGTCCCAGCCACCCCAATAGATCTTGTGCCATGTTGCCATGGCTACGTAGGTGGAACTAACCTCTACAACTCCAGGAAGTCGGAGGAGGAGCTGAATTTGGGGTTGGTGCTGTTATTGTGTTGGTTACACTTTACATACTGTATAACAAGTAATAATGCAATGTACTGTATTTACAGAGTGTTAGCTTATTTTTTTGTACATTACATCCTCATTGATTTAGGCTACCCTTATCAAATTAAATTATATTGGTCACATACACGTATTTAGCAGATATTATTGTGGGTGTAGGAAATGCTTGTATTAGTCAGTATGTCAGTGGAAATCCATGCATTGTTGCTTTATTTTTTATTTTTTTTCACAGCTCTCCACCTAAGCGGATGTTTGCCCTGTATCACCCCACCTATAACGGAGCCCCAGCCATCTCCAGAACCCTGCATCACTATAGGTCAGTGTTAACCACAGCTCCTCCTGCTCTCTGGGGACTACCCTCAATCTAGACATCTAGAGAGGAAACCATACCTGTGCCTGGATGACAATGGAAAAAAGTATGAATCGTGAAATATGAATCTCTCTCTCTCTCTCTTCAGTGCGGAAGATCCTTGTCGAGTGCCGCCCCCCTGCCTCCCCTTCTCCCTGTCATCCTCCCACCATCACCACCACCACCATCACAACCACCACCACCACCAGCAGCAGCACCACCAGCACCAGCCTGGCCAGAAGTTGGATCCCTGCCCCTCCCTCCTGCTGCGTGACGTCCCTTCCTATCCGGGCAGCGTGGGGGGAGGGGGCGGGGGGGATGGGTCAGCTGTCAGGGGCTGGGGGGGCGGGGACGGGGTGAGGATTTTGGCGAGGCGAGTAACGCCAGACGGGAAGGTCCAGTACCTCGTGGAGTGGGGGAACGTGAGTGTGTACTGAGAGAAAGTGAGAGATAGATGGGGGTGGAGGGAGGCAGAGAGGATCAACACACCAGAGTGCTTGGCAGGAAAGAGGGGATATTGGAGAGAGAGAGGGAGAGGGAGAATGACTGTTGTGCAGGTGCCACATCAGAAATGTGTGGCAACTTCAAGTGCAAGCAAAACAAAAACCCCACACAAGGCAAATCCAGGTTGCTCAAACGATATCGCCTCCATTCTATATCATCACACTACGTGTTACTATATCTCCCCCTTTGCTAGTGTTTCTCCTATATTTGTACTGTATACCTTTGGAATATGCCTTTGCATTTATCATGTTTACGTTTGAAGATTGTATATACAGTATTTGATTATAGGCAATTTGTTACGTTACCTTTTGTCATACTTGATTTACATGATAGTATGTAATAGAAATATATTAGGAGCCACAACAGGGCTTTTGTTTTATAGTTAGATTTATATATTCACAGTATATTATTATAGAATGATTTGATTTGATGTGGTTGCATAGTGCCTATCTGGATTGTGCATCTGCAGATTGAGAAGTTGACCTGAATCAAGGGATCAGGTGATTGAAATGTATGGCATGTATGATAACTATTCTATAAGGTTTTCTTCCTCATCCACCAATTGCAATTGAAGAGTCACGACAATGTTGTGTAGGCTTTCACACACAGAATTAGTGTAAATTACATTCCAAACAAATATTAAAACATCTCTTCAATATTACTGATCAAAATCTTTGATCAGATAGCCATGGAACATTTGACTGTCAATTTGTTGAGGGGTGTTTTTGCATTGTTTTAGGGAAGAGAAGTCAACAAATTATGGTATTATGTGCAGGTGAAACTATTTGTACTGTTTTCCATTTTCAGGCCATAGACAGAGGAGTCAGCTCCTATCTACCAGGTTTACACTGAGGATGAGAGATAGCGTTAACTCTGGCCCACTTCCAAGCTGATACCTAAGCACTAGTCTGGACACTGTAGATCTGACAAGATTGGATAGATCTGAGCAATATGGCTTTCAAGTTTCATCCGGTCTATCAGAGGGAAAGGTGAGCGTTCATCATATTTTTCATATATCCGATCCTTTCAGATGCACCCAAGAGTCTAAGGGGTTAGGGCTATGGGTTTGTGTTTGATTTGGAACTGGGCCCCAGAGATCATAGTGGAACAGGAGGTTGTGTATAGAACTCTAGAATATCATAGTGCAAGGTTCAGAGTTTATATTTATACAGATCTTTATTTCTGCCTTTTGTGGGATAAAACACAGATAAGAGTAAATGTGTGCGTTGTATCCCCCAGAAGACAGATTGTGTTACAGGTGTAGTTACAGTAAATACGTAAATAACACAAGATGTTATAATCATGTCAACAGAAAACATTTTCAGTCATTTTTTTAAAAACCACAGCAAGATGTCACCCGTTCCCCAGATTGAATGAAGTGAAAAATGCCATCTCTTACTTAAGCAATTAGGCCTGAGCGGGTGTGGTATATGGCAAATATACCACGGCCAAGGGCTGTTCTTAAGCACTACCAAATGTGGAGTGCCTGGATACAGCCCATAGCCATTGTATATTGGCCATATACCACAAACCCCAGAGGTGCCTTATTGCTATTATAAACTGGTTAACAACGTAATTAGAACAGCAAACTGGTAATTTTGTGTCATACCCGTTGTATACAGTCTGATATACCGCATCTTTCAGCCAATCAGCATTCAGGGCTCGAATGACCCGGTTTATAAGAGTGAATAGATGATTGCTCAGCCTGGTCTCATAGACTAGACATAACATAGTAAATGTCAATCCGGAACACTCAAATTAGTATGATATGTTACGTTTGTTATGGTTATATAAGACAGAAGGTTACTTAAGAAAAAAAGGAAGTAATGTGGATGGGTAGGAATATAACGCGAATGACTAGCAACCCAAAGGTTGCGTGTTCGAATCTCATCACAGAGTTTAGCATTTTAGTGCATTAGCATCTTTGCAGCTACTTAGCATGTTAGCTAACACGTCCCCTAACCTTAACCCTTTAACTTAACTCCTCACCCTAACCCCTAGTGGAGTTAACGTTAGCCACCTAGATAACTTTAGCCACAACAAGTTGGAATTCGTAAAACATAAATTTAGCAAATTCGTAACATATAATACAACATCCACAAATTAAGACAAAATGTAACATATACTAATTGGAGAGCCATAGATTTACATTTACTATGTTACGTCTACCCCCGAGTCTAGGTTGGATTGCAAAGGGTTTGGCACGTTTCTAAACAGCAGTGCAGGTCAAATGAACCTCCCAACTCAGTCTTTCCCATCCCAGTTTAGGATTTAGATACTTCTCAGTGAATTTGGCTGTAGTTGAATAGGAAGAGGTCTGTGGAACCATCAGTTCGATGGTAATGAATGTATCTGTATGTTTTCTATGGTAAAGTATGTCTATAGACCCGTCAAGTGTTTGTTACTGTAGGTTATAGATGGAACTATACAAAATGACTTCAAAGGACTGGGGTAAATCTGATTTTGAGTTGAGGAATAAGAAGCTAAGAGAGTCTCTATAGTCTTCTCTTTTTTTATTATTTGTAGTCAAGTCCAAGTTTGGTTTGATGTATTTTTGGACTTTTGGTCAAATTACGTTTCTACATGTATAACCTAGGCTGACACAGCCAATGTAAAATTAAAAAAATTAAAAGTTGCCCTTCACATCTTACTAATGTGCTTTGAGTGTTTTCAGTCCATTTATTGTTTAACTTACAATATGTATAGGCCTATTTGTATTTACAGTAGGCTAGCCAATAATAACATATGAATGAATGAATTGCACTTCAGAGACAAAGTTATGTTCCATTCTATTCCATTGTATTCTATTGGTATAGCAATAGACTACACACCCCATTCACATGCAGGTATTACGTGATGAATCAATAGCCCTTCTGCCAGGCAAACAGACTGGCTAGTCCTTATGGCTCTGTTGCCAAGAATCTCTTTGCCATGGCATGTCAAGAGCAGTTGATTCATTGCAGTGACATTTCAGATAGCCTTGTGCATCTTAGAGGGCTATGATGATGCCTACTGCAGTAACTGTATGTTATCCTGTATAGATGGTGTCATTCTAATTAGCAGATCACTATTGACCTTTACATAGGTCGGTTAGGCCGAAATGTATATTCAGCATGAAAGCTTTGGATGGAATTCTGTATAATGCATGTATTTACTTACGTTTCCCACTAGGAGGAGGTGTAAAGGAAAGATTCAAGTGCATTCCCGTTCAGTCTCCAACTGCAGCTGCAAGAGCCAACCGCCAGGTGGTAGCCATAATCCAAGTTTGATACCGCACTATGCAGGCAGGTGAAGCAACTGAACCGAGCAGGACGCCATGTTGGCTCTATGGACCACTATTGGATCCAAGAGGAAATCATCTGCTTCCAAATGCACCCGTGATGCCATTACTGAGCCTGATAATGTGTAGGTCGGCTCCATATATGTATAACTACTTTTAGCTTTGTTAGTTTTAGGACACCAGCAACTTCAGATGTGTCGCTAAAAATGACCAATAGCCGTATCAATAATTTTGCCCATAATATTTGTAATGGAACATAAAAGTGCAAGAATAAAGATGAAACAATTTCGTTCTAAATTTAGAGGCTACAGGCAAATAAAAAAATGTGGTTCGTTTTGACATTTGAGACGAGTTTGTGGAAGTCATTCTCGACGACCATTCATTTAGTTTACTCCCTTGAGACTATTCCCATTGACCATGTCACCAGATATAGGCCTACAGCCTAAACTAAGTTTCAGACTTCCTAATAGCCTAGCTTATAGCCTACCACCTATAGCGAACTGTAATGTAGTCTACCGCGTTATTGGCAGCAGCACCGAACTGTGTAGCGTGTTTGTGTGTGACTCTGCGTGCGGTGGCGTGCGCGTTTGATAGTCGTAGAAGGGGCCGTATTCAATAAGGCGATTTAGCCATCATTGCTTCTTGAACTTCAAGGCGCAAACATGGAATATACAATGCATATATAGGCTATAGATATAATGGAAAGCGCACACACGCGCGCACTCACTCATCCGCCCCCTTTCTCTCTCTCTCTCTCTCTCTCTCTCTCTCTCTCTCTCTCGTGTTTTCCCCACACACCTCAATAACGGTGCGTGCGATATATTTGTGCATATATTTTTATGCACGGGGATACATTTTCAATGGCTTTCGGCGATCGTGGATTATAAATGATATTTTTGAACAGCGGTGGAATATTGGCTACCATCGACTCCAATTGTGAATAGCGTATTCCTTATTTTCTGACTGGTGTGTGGTATTTTTGTTGCATGCCGAGAGACTGTCAAGACTCGAAGACCACGTTCAATGCCGTTGGAACATGTCCTATGTTCCCTTTCAAGGTAAGAGAACTGATATATTCCACTATTGCATCTCCCTCCCCCTCACCCCTCTCTCTCTCTCTCTCTCTCTCTCTCTCCATCATACAATACAGAATTTAGAAAAGGGGTGCGTTAACGCAGCGTAGTGGAAACACAGGCAGGTACAGCAAGAGGTAGTGTCTTCGAGGTAGCTACCTACCTGGTTTTATCACTGTGTGCCAGTCAATATGTCACTGTGCCGGTGTATGCTGAGTATGATAGTCCATAGTGTTGCAATGTGCTGAGGTGTGCATGCCTGCTGGTATCACAGTCTTGCAAGTCCTTTTCCCTGTGTGCAACATCCTTAGATCACAGTCACAGGTAGCCTACTGTATCTCCATGACACTGTAACTTTGCCCCTCTAGTATTGAGTCATATCTATTCAGTGTGTGCAGTAAGGAGCCTGAAGGGGTACTTATTTGCCTGTTTTTGAAACTCAATATTTAATGAGTTTGTAGTGGAGGAAAATGGTCCCTGAAAGTGTATGTTCAAATCAGTTCCCTTGGTATTGTGACACCGCAACCATGACTAATGCTGTGTGAAACAGAGTGCAACGTGAGCTACTTCAATCATGCAGCCTGCAAATGCTTTGTTTGACTGTATGTGTGAAATGTTATGGCCACTTGAAAGTTTGATGGGACTTTGAGGGATCCAAGGGTTGTATGGTACACAGAGTCCCTATTACCCAAGTATCTCTGTACAGCAACTGCAAATCGTGTGTGAGGAGAATGTGTGTGACAGAGAAAGAGAGGGGAAAAAGAGAGAGAGGGAAAGAAAGAGAGTGAGAGGAAGAGGTAAAGGGAGAGAGAGAGAGAGAGAGAGAGAGAGAGAGAGGGAAAGAGAGAGAGAGAGAGAGAGAGAGAAGAGAGAGAGAGAGAGAGAAGAGAGAGAGAGAAGAGAAAGAGAGAGAGGGGGGAGACTTGAGGCTGCTGAGGTGTGATGTCTTGTAACACCGGGTACAGTAAGCACACTGCTGTACTGCTGTGCTGGTGGTGCATTGACAAAGCTCAAACCAAAATCATGTTCAGCATCCAATACATGAATGTCTTAAAGTTATCAGTCATTCAAAGAGAATGGCCAGTTCAAACTCTGTAGTATGAAGCTTTTGGTCATCTTCTAACACATCACAAGCGGATATAGCCCAACGGCCTCTTGTGTGAGCACAGCAATAGAAGTTGGTTGCATAATATTGGTGAGATGTTACGCTACTGTACGCGAGCCCACTCTTGAGAGATCACTGCCAGAGAAATGTGTGCACAGTAGTATTATACCTTCAAAACCTGTGTCAATAGGAATGTACAGGCTATACTCTTTCCACTACAATAGATGGCACCATGAACCTTTTAGATGTAACAGGTTTTCTGGGTAGAGGAGTCTGTGGTTGAATCTCAAGGTAATGTTATCAAAATGAAATCAGCCACATATTTGTAACTTATGTCTGACTGAACATTAGTTCCCTATTAAAACACTTGTTAGACTGAAAATGTCATAAAAATAATATGCAGAGTGCTGCCTTGGCTCTCCTGTATTTTGTATTTTACACCAATGTTTAAACCAATGTTTAAATGTTCAAAAGTCATTAGTTATATGTGAGTATCACATGGACATTTAATGTGAAGATAAGATACTGTAGGTAGGTCTCTCTCTCTCTCTCTCTCTCTCTCTCTCTCTCTCTCTCTCTGCAGATGGACAGCATGGAGCACCAGCCAGCCACTGAGCCAACCCAGTCATGTCAATTTTACAGTAGTTTGATACAGCAGCTCCTGTTAAGCATGGGCATTCAATTTAAAGAGACAGTGCACCGCCAAAGCGCTGACTGCAGCACTCCTCTCATGTGACATAAGGGGCTGTCTTACACCCTCCGCCAATCGAGCTGTGCCAGGAACCATCATCTGTTAGGCTATTACTGTACTGTATGCTCGAGATCTACCGTGTTCGATGATCTGTCAGGGGAAAAGCTCATTCATTTTCTGTTTGCGGCGGAAGTGTTATATTGAATTAATGTTCAAATTAGTAAATGATGCAACTCATTAGATACCATCTTGTCTGATGTGAATTCATTGTAGGGATTCTGGCATTTTTGTGAGTTAAAGTGCCTGCTGTCCAAGTTTCGTGAAGTTGGGAATTTTTAAAAAACGCCCACTTCCCTCAAGACGTGAAAAGCCAACATTCAAGAACGTCAAGCGTTACTATGCCTCAGCCCTTTTCAGTGATGCTAACATCTAGCGTATACATGAAAGCAAAGACAATGTCGGTCGGTATCCTCAAGGAAATATCATATTTATAATTTCGGCCCACAGACATAAAGTCAATCAAAGTTAAACTGCCCCTCATTTGCTTGTATCTGCATACTGTTTAGCATATTCATGGCACAGTGCAGCGAACGTACTGTATGAATAAGCACAGGAGGTGGCGTAGAGCAGTTTGATGGCAAGATTATTTATGCATATTAACATTTATGCTTTAAGGTCTTTGGTTTTGCCCTAGGTCAACCAAAGTCTTGCCTCTACCATAAAAAGTATTCATATTGCACCATGGACCATGACGCTTATACGGCACAGCGAGATCGGGTCCAGATTGAAACATGTTCCAGGTCATAAAGTATCATGCCTTGTGTTAGATAACCATACTTAAGTGAAAGTGTCCACTGCAGCATGTGTCATTATATCAAAGCACAGTATAAAATGTACATGGTTTATTACAAAGTACCACCGTGCTCCAATGTCCTTGATGGTTTCTGAGTGTGACATGATAAAGTGTCCTCTGGGTAGTGTCAGCAAAAAATTTATTTTGAGGGCTGCCCCCCATAAGCCATGTTGTCTGGGGGGAAGGGCATGTTTGTTATGGTGGAAAGACCTTGCAATGATATTGTAATAATGCTAATAGCAGTAGTCCGAAAATGTAAATCAGACAAACGGAATGTTTTTGCTACTGTAGTTTGCTGGCGTACTGGCTGAGCTCATTAATTAGAATACACATAATAATTCACATTTCCTGGCTCAAATTAAGATCCTACATCTGTAGTCTATGGATATAGGGCCATGTCAGGGGAACTCTCTCCCCCTTGAACAGTTCTAGTACAGTGAGTTCAGGCATGCCGCTAAGCCTCTGTCCACGGCTCCACTCCCTCACTATCGCTCTGTTCCCCAGCAATACTGACTGAACCTGGTGGTGAAAAGGCCCAGATAGACCCCATCCACTAAGAGCCTTACTACTGATTCTGAGGAAATCTACATAAGGATCCCATCAGAAATGAGTAGCTGGGAGAAATGGTTGCTTAGTGCAGACCACACCATGGGAGGGGGGCCCACTTATTCAATTCCACCGCAAAGCCTGGAGCCCAATGACTCAATGGGTTAGTGTTTAAAGGATGCTCGTCTTTTGATTGATTCTGTCAGGATTCACTCATGGCAAAAGGTCAGGGTGAGCTATCTCCTCTCCTAAGCCAATCGGAGGGCTGCCAATCCGGGATAATGATGTCCCTGCGGATGGTTGGCTCACAGGCCTTCCAGACATTATGTCATTTGATCCAACAGAATCTCATGATGCACGGACAAGTTGTGCATTCAGACCTGGAGATATTCAACAGCTTACTGTACATATGTCACTATATTAGTAATAGAACAAATAATATTAGTCATGGAGTCAAAATGGAGCAGTTATTGGATGTTTGTAGGCACGATTGAATGGCATTAAAAAAGCTGATTATGCCTTAAACAGCAGGTTTCACTTGCATATGTATCACAAAAAAATTACATTTAGTTGTTAAAGGTGTGATGTTAGTTTATAATGTACAGGTAGGATCTTAATTTGATCACCCTGTTGCAGGAGAATTCCCCTGCCCACATTTCGGTTGAATGCATTCAGTTGTACAGCTGACTAGGTATCCCCCTTTCCCTTTCCCAATGCAGGAAATGTAAAGCTTGTAGTGTATTTGAGGTTTTTAAAAGGCTTTTGTAATTTCCACATAGAGAATTTCCCGTATGAAAAATGCAACAACCGCCAAAAACGGTTGCTGCAGGATTATTTTCCTGCTGTAGCAAACTGGCTCAAATTAAGATCCTACCTCTGTTAGATGAAATGTGACTTTTATGTTTTTGATTTATACACATACTGTACATTAATATTATTTATGTGCAATTAAATTATTTGCACAGTATAGGGCTTTTTCAAACAACCCTCTCTGACCCTTTTCCGTCAAAGTATCTAAAATAAATGCCCTGTGATAGCTTTCGGGAGAGTCTGAATTCCACACCGTGTCAATTGAGATGCTGATAGTCCAGCCTGTGATAAGTGCCCCCTAAAAGAACAGATTATTAAATCACTACTGTGGTGCCTCAAGCAGGATTACAAATTGGAGAGTTGGGCTCACAAAGATAGTGCTCACTGAAGCCTTGTACCTGGGACCCAGAGTTACCATGAGAACTAGGAGATATTGCACTGTTGGGTAGATAATGTAGAGATGTTCAGTCCCAGACATTTTAAGTCTATTTTCAGTGTTATGTGTACATTTCACACTTTCTTGTAAGTCAAGGGGGTAACACGATGTAGGATATCATAATGTATAGACTGCACACATATTATCCCTAGTTGTAAGAAAGTCGTGATGGTCAAATCAGGCCGTGACAGTAGCAGATCACCTCACATTGCTCATTGATGTACTATAGAAATGGACATTTGAATGTTAGTTTGCTTTCTGATATGGCGTAAGGTTTAGGAGAGCTACAGGAGCCAGTCATGATGTCATAATGTGCTGACAGGACTTCACAGGCATCTTATTACAGGGTTATAAAGGCAGACGGCTAAATCAAACGTGGTCTCAAACTTTCAATATCATGCTAGCGACGGGCTAATTTGTCCCCCTCTCTCTTGTGATGCTAATAGATGGCTGATATATGCAGTGTCGGTGTGCACTTTTACTGAAGGTGGTGAGAGAAGAGGACCGGATTTTCATGGGGTGTACCTCTCATTCACTTCAGATGCACAGATACTGCAGAGAAGAATGGTGCATTTTAATTAGCTGTAATCAAATACACTGATATGCTGATATTCAAAAACAGGGCCATTGGACCCTGACATTTCAGAGTAGTCTATTACCATTTTAAAGTGTTCCACTATTACACACATTTAGGGTAGTGTCTCTACTTCAGAAAAAAAACATTTTTTTACAAGGCTCACAAGAATGTGTGTGTGTGTGCCGTGTGTGTGCCGTGTGTGTGCCGTGCATGCCATGTGTTTGTGTGTGTGTGTGTGTGTGTGTGTGTGTGTGTGTGTGTGTGTGTGTGTGTGTGTGTGTGTGAGCGTGCTTGTATACAGATGTAGGATATTAATTTGATCACCCTGTTGCAGGAGCACTTGTAGTGTATTTGAGGTTTAAAAAGACTTCTGAAGTTTGTAATTTCAGAGTTGATTTTCCCTTAAGGATGATGTATGAACCCACATAATAATACACATTTCCTGTTGCTGCAGGATTATCTTTCCTGCTGTAGCAAACTGGTTCAAATTAAGATCTTACACGTGTGTGTGTATGTGTGTTTGTTTGTGTGTGTGTGTGTGTGTGTGTGTGTGTGTGAGAGAGAGAGAGAGTCAGTGTGTTTTTATTTCAGTGATTAACTTCTACTCTGAAGACCTCATGAAGGTTAGAAGGCTCACTCTGCATGCCTGGCGCTATATTTAGCACCTCATCTCCACCACATTTGAATCTTCACCGCACAAAATATGAGTGCATTTCAACTGTATTTGCTTCCAAAGAAAATTCTGGCATTCATGCAATGTTTATGTGATATGCCCTTTTGTTATTTCAAATAATGATTCATCTAAACTGGAGTGGATTGTTGAGAGAGACTGGAAATGCAATCCAATTTCTAGTGTTTTTTTTAACGTAAGTTTTCTTTTCAGGAGGAAAGCTCCTGTCCTAGTGGTTTTCAGAGAGCCTATCTTGCAGTTGTTGCTCTGTTTGGCATTTCAATGTGGAGTTGAGTTGTTCTGTATGAGAGTGGAGATAATGGCAGAACATCCTGATCTCTTTGATCAGAGGCAGAGTCTAACTGGTAGAAATGGACTGCTGGGAGAGGAAGGTGTGAGACACCTATGAAACACTTTTAATTGTAGCTTCTCGCTTCAATGCCATGTTTGAAATCTCCTTTCCTCTATGAAGACACTACACTGGAATTCACATTCACTTTAAACACAGAACTGGCTTCAAAGTGTCTCAGTTTGTTTGACCTAGCGAGTGGTGAGTGTTCATATTAGCTAGGGGTGAAAAGTTGACTGAGATTGTGTTGACCAAGCAAGCGGGATGTCAAAACTGGATAACCCCTTGGTTTGAGATGAAGAACATGCCACACAGGGTTATATGGACTGAACAAAAATATAAACGCAGCATGTAAAGTGTTTGTCCCATGTTTCATGAGCTGAAATAAAATATCCCATACATTTTCCATATGTACAAAAGCTAATTGTGTGCACAAATTAGTTTACATCCCTGTTAGTGAGCATTTCTCTTTTGCCAAGATAATCCATCCACCTGACAGGTGTGGTATATCAAGAAGCTGATTAAACAGCATGATCATTACACAGGTGCACCTTGTGCTGGGGACAATAAAAGGCCACTCTAAAATGTGCAGTTTTGTCACCCAACACAATGCCACAGATATCTCAAGTTTTGAGAGAGCCTGCAATTGGTATGCTGACTGCAGGAATGTCCACCAGAGCTGCTGCCAGAGAATTTAATGTTAATTTCTCTAACATAAGCCACCTCCAACGTAATTTTTGAGAATTTGGCAGTACGTCTGCATGAGGCAAACGGCTGCATGAGGCAAATGGTGGTCACACCAGATACGGACTGGTTTTCTTATCCACTCCACTTCCTTTTCTTTAAGGTGTCTGTGACAAGAGATGTATGTCTCTGTTCCCAGTCATGTGCATTCCATAGATTAGGGAATTGATTGTTTCATGTTTTGTTCAGTATAGTTTCCTTTCTAGGTTAAAGTATAATGGCCTTACCATCATTCCACACGGACATAGACTATACACAGTCACTTTCCACTGACATGCGGGGCTGAACTTTAGAATACCGATTCAGTCGCTGTCCACTTCAGTGGTGCTGAATCCAGAGGTAGAGCATCAGTGCTCTGCAACAGTTTGCAACAGTTTGGTTTATTTGGTTCTAGTTGACATTTTTCACATGAGAAAGTAAAAAAGAGAGAAAGCGGGCCTCCCAGGTGGCGCAGGGGTTCTAGGGCACTGCATCACAGTGCTAGCTGTGCCACCAGAGACCCTGGGTTCGCGCCCAGGCCCCGTCGCAGCTGGCCGCGACTGGGAGGTCTGTGGGGCAACTCACAATCGGCCTAGCGTCATCCGGGTTAGGGAGGGCTTGGCCGGTAGGGATATCCTTGTCTCATCACACACCAGTAACTCCTGTGACAGGCTGGGCGCAGTGCGCACCAACCAAGGTCGCCAGGTGCACGGTGTTTCCTCCGACACATTGGTGCGGCTGGTTTCCGGGTTGGATGCACGCTGTGTTAAGAAGCAGTGCGGCTTGGTTGGGTTGTGTTTCGGAGGACGCATGGCTTTCGACCTTCGTCTCTCCCGAGCAATGTAGCGATGAGACAAGATAGTAACTACTACATTTTTAAAAAAGAGAGAAAGCACACACAACTGTATATTTGTGCAAGATAAAGTTACATGTAAACCTTGGGCATAAGGGACTTTAACAACGACAAGACAAAAAATAGCTAATTTACCTGTTTGAAGTCGCAGTCATGGTGACATGAATTATGTTTTTGGGGGAATATACCTTTTTTTCCATTCAAAAAAAAACTTTAGTGACTTGGATAACTTGAGATTGAGATCAGTTATCAAAGTCACTAAAGTTTTTTGAATGGAAAAAAAGGTTTGTTCTTGAATGAAACAGGGAGACTACTTTATGGAGCAAAAAGTTCTGTATTTGGCATGCATTTGATTGGTAAGTTAATCTTGTACAGAAGTTAATCTTGTCTGCTCAAGTCCCTTTTCTTGTCCTTTCAGATCAGTAGCTTCTGTACAGCTACGGTCACCCAGACAGAAAATGTGTCACGACATGACCACTGATACCATGATGACACCGGAAGTTGTATAACTATTTGTGTCAATTGAGTGATCTGATTGGTTCAGTCAGCAGAAGGGGTTGTGTGTTATGGTAATTGGGGTGATGTAGATCTCTGAATGTAGGAACATTTGAACATGCGGAGAAAGATGAGAACACACAAAAATAAGAAAAGCTGACTTACATAATGAATGAAGCTATTGCAGTGTTTTTACCTGAAGCAGGCAATTCACACACATAGAGTGGTCTTGGATGCCCAAGTGCAATTTTACTGTATTTGTTTTAGTACAAAAAGGGATGAGATAACATGTGGTAAGATGCACAGTCAATTCTAAGAGTGTCTGGGACTCAGTTAGGGTTTGTCTTACTATCTCGTCCCTTACACTTCTCATTTAAAACCTAATTCAAAGTAATTATATTAGTAAATAGCATCTGGCAGTAGGGGCTGCTTTGTTCTGGTAGCCTGCTGCTAGTAGATCCTGCTGAGATTGGGAAGTTTTTTTGCCATGGGAGGCATATGTCCATTCGTGTTAATGTGTTAGCGTGGGCACTGTAGAAAATCCTGAGGTGAGCTCTGTGCTGTTTCTTAATTCAGCGGGTTTCAAACTAGGGTCCGCAGAGGTGCTGCAGGGGGTCCGCAATTTTTAAAAAATATATTCTTTGGGGAAAATCATTTTGGGAATTTTTTTATGTGAAAAAAAATATTTGGGGGAATTTCCACTAGCTGCAGCAGAATACCATTGTGCATACCATTTTTATGTTTCTGCGTCCAGCATGAAAAAAAGTGCAATGACTGAGTCCTGTTCAGCCGACTCTAGGGAAGTATATAAAAGGCTTCATTGCAAAAATCTTGAACTATCCCTTTATTATAGAGGAAATTACAGTCATTGGAGCAAATTACAGAAGTGTTTTGTATAGAAAATTCATAGGTGGTCCATCTAAGTGGTAAGTTATTGGATAGAAAAACAGTTTCAGTGTCAACTTAAATGACCCAAACCAGATAGAAAGCATGGAGAAAATATATTGAATTATATACACTGAGTGTACAAATATTAGGAACACTTTCCTAATATTGAGTTGCACCCCCTTTGCCCTCAGAAAAGTCTTAATTCGTCAGGGCATGGACTATACAAGGTGTCGAAAGCGTTCCACAGGGCTGGACCATGTTGACTCCAATGCTTCCTACAGTTGTGCAAAGTTGACTGGGTGTCCTTTGGGTGGTTGGCCATTCTTGATACACACAGGAAAACCGGTGCACCAGGCATCTACTACCATACCCCTTTCAAAGGCACTTAAATCTGTTGTCTTGCCCATTCAACCTTTGAATGGCACACTTACACAATCCATTTCTCAATTGTCTCAAGTCTTAAGGCATTATGAACTTCACTCAGTACCAGGACATTTCAGCCAAAAACCTGATTGCTTCTGCCAGGAGGCTGAAACTTGGCCACAGTTGGATATTCCAGCATGTCGATCTTACAGCAAAACAATAACCCCAAGCACACATCAAAATCCACAAAGAAATTGTTAATTGATCACAAAATCTAAATCAACAAAACCAGTCTCCGGACATGACCCCCATTGAAAACCTGTGGTTTGAATTGAAGAGGGCCGTCCATAAGCGCAGAGAAAATATATTGTCACGCCCTGACCATAGAGAGCCCTTGTTTCTCTATGGTGTTGTTGGTCAGGGTGTGACTGGGGGTATTCTAGTTTATTATTTCTAGGTGGTGTTCTAGTTTATTTTTCTATGTTGGTGATTCGTATGATTCCCAATTACAGGCAGCTGATAATGGTTGTCTCTAATTGGGGATCATATTTAGGTAGCATTTTTCCCACCTGTGTTTGTGGGATATTATTTTGTGTTTTGAGCATGTGCACCGCGTAGTCACGTTTCGTTGTTAGTTTATTGATTTATTGTTTTGTTTTTGCTAAGTTTCACTTTATAATAAATATGTGTAATTCTACATCTGCTGCGTCTTGGCCCGTCTCTCCTCATGTACGTGACAGATATCAAGGATCTGGAAAGATTCTGTATGGAGGAATGGTCTAAGATCCCTCCCATTGTGTTTGCCAATCTCATAAATCATTTTTGAAAAAGGCTTAGTGCCGTTATCCTCACAAGGTGAGGTATTGAATGATATTGAAAAAAGGGGTGTCGATAATTTGACCTTTTTGAGATTGTTTTTTATTACTTGTTAAACAAAATATATTTCTCTGAACAATTGTATTAGTATAAAACAATCTAATTTCCCTTTTCAGTATTTGAGTTATTTATTTTGTACAGTAATTTTTCCTCATCTTTATCAAGGGTGTGAATCATTTCAGACACCCCCTGAACATGACAGACATCTTGGTGATGAAGTGAAAACAGAAAACCCAGAACTAAAATCCATTTAGATGGTCTCTGTTGATTCCTACTCAGACATCATTGCGTTGATCTGTCAAAATCAAGGAGGCAAAACGGTGCCATGAAATACCCCAGATACCTCTGATCCAAGACACTTCTGGCTTTTTCTCAATCAGAAGGTTCTTTCATAATTCCACCCAGGGCAACAGAGGGCCTCCCAGTCAGACTCCCCGTCACTCCTCTGTCTGTCAGACGAGGTGAGTTAAGCTGTGTAGGAGTTTGAGAGATTGCCATTTTGGGTAATATAACAATGACACAGTTCTTAGTCTATCTCTGGATTGAGGACAGTTCACTATAATTATTATTTATCTCTGAGGACCAAAGGCTTGACCTGCTTTCTCTCAGTGGAGCACCCCCCCACATGTGACATGAGACAGGATATACAAACAGAGAGAAGAGACGGGAGAACACATCATAATAGATGATAGACATGTGTGGATCACTGTGGTTTTGCATTCACAGTAATTCACACGCACGCACGCACGCACGCACGCACGCACGCACGCGCACGCACACACACACACACACACACACACACACACACACACACACACACACACGAGTCCCATTCATTTATATTTTCTCTATACTCAGCACATTGAATATCACCTTCACACAGGTTGACAGGGCGGAACAGCACATCACCATGAAGGGTTAGCAGACAGACAAAGCAATCCTGCATCTCATTTCCTATAGATGTTATTCAAGCCCTAAGTAAAGAGAGTTTTGCAGCACAACTTGGGGGATTGCTGTGTAGCCCCGTGGAATAGTCAAGTGAAGGGAAAGGAGAGAGAGAGAGTGATACTGTACACTCTAATAAGCCAACCCAACTCTGTTACTGGCAGTGCAGTCATTCCACCCTACTGCTCTAGCATCCTGGAGGAGGGATGGGAATGGAGAGAGAGCGAGAGATGTGTGGCAGTGAGAGAGACGATGGTAACGAGAGGCAGGGAGGAGAGCATGAGAGAAGTGAAAGGGAGACGGGTAGAGTGAGAGAAGGGGGACAGTAGGAGATAAATGTGTGAGAGAGAGTGAGGCAGAGAGAGAGAGAAATGGGCTGTGGAAGTGGGGGACTGAGAGACAGATGGGTGGAAGGGAGAGGGGAGCAATAGATGGTGGGGAGATGGGGGGAGGCTGCCAGGGAGTTTGTGGGAAAGTTTAATTTCATTTTGATTCATAATAGGATGATCGGAACATTGATTTCACCTTTAAATATTAGAATCCAATTTTATTACCGCCATATATTCAAGCAGACGGCTTGCTTATGAATATATAGATCTTGTTTCCTCATCTTATGTTGTCTTACAGTAACAGTAGTGAACGTTTTGGACTGTGATATCCGTTGATGTATTTTACACAGCCGTATAAGGATACTTTTACCCATATACAGTATTGCTCACCACCAACTTATGTCTATAGTGTGTAGATAGATAGATGGACAGAAAAGATGTGCGCGTGCGCATCAGAGAGAGAGAGAGCGAGAGGGAGGGAGGAACAAGTCCGTTTTTCATGGATGGCTGGGTTGCTATGGGAACAAGATGTGGGCTCCCTTTTCCCAAAAAAGTATCCTCCTTCCCTTTTTCCCTCTCTCATCACTTCATTTATCTCTCTCCTTCTTCTCAGCATCCCCAGTTATTCACCTCTCCTCTCTTCCTATCCCCAGCTCATCCCATCGCTTCCCTCCTCTTCCCCTTCTTTCTATCTCTCCTATCGTCCATCCTTCCCTCCTCCCACTCATTTTCTCCCTGTCTACTCCTCTCTCCCCCTGTCTATCTCGTTCCCTGCGGTCTCCCCACTTCTACTATTCTCCCTCTCAATCTTTCCCTTTCCCTCCATCTCTTCTTCACTTTCTCCTCGTCTCTGATCATCTGTCTCTTTAACACTCACTTATATTCTATTCTTTTCTCGGTTGTCATGGCAATAGGCTGGGGGCGTGAGGGAAAGAGCGCGAGCGAGCAAGAGTGGGTGTTTCGGAAGTGACATCTCTTGGGCAGTAATCTTGTTTCCTGTGTGTGGAGTTGGGGGCGGATTCACGCGTAAAGTGCAGCAACAGTGACGCCGTGTGGACAAATGCGCGGTAGTGGGGAGCCCTGCTGGCCTGGGAAAGGGCTGAGTGAATGATCTGACAGGTGAGAATACACACAGACAGACACACACACACACACAGGACTGTGCGGTGTCAGTGTAGTGCGGACCTCTGTGTTCACCTCTTCATTGAGGCCCATTGTGACACATCCCTGACATTTGACGTCTCTCATGACACTGAAGGCCATGTACTAAATGCCCTGAATCAGCATATTAAAGAACACCATTGTAGACCAGTGTATATTTTCATAAATACATCAAATCTGGGCAATAAATCCAAAAGCATTCATAGAATATGGAATGGTAGGATACCCCTATTGATTCCGAATGATGTGATATAAATGCTACGTGGGCACCAAGTAATGTATAAAATGTGTACATACTGTACAGTACATTGTGCTTATTTGCCTTGAAAGTAACCAACAAGGCTACGCTGGCTTTGTACGTTGCCCGACCCGGGCGACCTGAGGATAATGCATGTCTATTTTTAGCGCTGTTTTAGAGCTTAGTGATATGTATAAATGAACATTACCCCTGTCGGGCTCAGTAATGACAACGTTGAATAAAGCTGACCAGTCATCTGACGGCTGCTCGGCTCCTTGGCAAACTGCAAAGGAAGGCAGAAATAAATGGCGTTACAGAGACAGACCTCAGCACATTCTGAGAGCGTCAACAAGAGAATGTGAATACAGTGTTTTTTTCATATTTATAACACAGAACTAGCCCACCTAGATTGGGCAGCACAATTCCCTCCAAGGTTTTTCAGATGATGAGGAATGAAGGTGGAGGTACAGATTGTAGCTGGAGCACATATTATGGGAATGAGTCACCGATTTCCCCAGTGGATCCACAACATTGTGACTTTCATGGAGTATGCTGCTGTCGGTCTATAAGGTTTATCGTCAAAGGCTTTCTCTCTCCCTGTCCAATGTATCTCTGAAGGACGTGAACTAGTGTCACACTCCGGGGCCTTGGGATTCCTGGGCCTTGGGATTCCTGGGCCTTGGAATTTAGGCTATATGTCGTCTGCAGTAAAGATGATGGTGATTGACATGCTCATAATGATGATCGAATTGATATACGGTATTAGTCTCAATACACAAACATTTTCCGACACCAGCTCTTTCTACTTTCCACATGAAAAAGTAACACTTCAACTGCTAAACAAGTGAACATCCACGTACAAGGAAGTACATCATTTTAGCTGCAGGACAGGATAATATGGTCTGTACATTTCTCCATGCCATTGTCAGAGATGAGAAAGATTTAAATGTATATATATATACTGCTGAAGTCGGAAGTTTACATACACTCATTTTTCAACCACACCACAAATTTCTTGTTAAAAAACTATAGTTTTGGCAAGTCAGTTAGGACGACTACTAATTTTTCAAACAATTGTTTACAGACAGATTATTTCACTTATAATTCACTGTATCACAATTCCAGTGGGTCAGACGTTTACATACACTAAGTTGACTGTGCCTTTAAACAGCTTGGGAAATTCCAGAAAAATATGTCATGGCTTTAGAAGCTTCTGATAGGCTAATTATCATCATTTGAGTCAATTGGAGGTGTACCTATGGATGTATTTGAAGGCCTACCTTCAAACTCAGTGTCTCTTTGCTTGACATCATAGGAAAATCAAAAGAAATCAGCCAAGACCTCAGAAAAAAATTGTAGACCTCCACAAGTCTGGTTCATCCTTGGGAGCAATTTCCAAATGCCTGAAGGTACATTCATCTATACAAACACAAGTACGCAAGTATAAACACCATGGGACCACGCAACCGTTATACCGCTCAGGAAGGAGACGCGTTCTGTCTCCTAGAGATGAACGTACATTGGTGAGAAAAGTGCAAATCAATCCGAGAACAACAGCAAAGGACCTTGTGAAGATGCTGGAGGAAACAGGTACAAATGTATCTATATCCACAGTAAAAGGAGTCCTATATCGACATAACCATAAAAGGCCGCTCAGCAAGGAAGAAGCCACTGCTCCAAAACTGCCATAAAAAGCCAGACTACAGTTTGCAACTGCACATGGGGACAAATATTGTACTTTCTGGAGAAATGTCCTCTGGTCTGATGAAACAAAAATAGAACTGTTTGGCCATAATGGAGGAAAAAGGGGGAGGCTTGCAAGCTGAAGAACACCATCCCAACCGTGAAGCACGGGGGTGGCAGCATCCTGTTTTGGAGGTGCTTTGCTGCAGGAGGGACTGGTGCACTTCACAAAATAGATGGCATCATGAGGGTGGAAAATTATGTGGATATATTGAAGCAGCATCTTAAGACATCAATCAGGAAGTTAAAGCTTGGTCGCAAATGGGTCTTCCCAATGGACAATGACCCCAAGCATACTTCCAAAGTTGTGGCAAAATGGCTTAAGGACAACAAAGTCAAGGTATTGGAGTGGCCATCACAAAGCCCTGACCTCAATTCTATAGAAAATCTGTGGTCAGAACTGAAAAAGTGTGTGCGAGCAAGGAGGCCTATAAACCTGACTCGGTCACACCAGCTCTGTTGGGAAGAATGGGCCAAAATTCACCCAATTTATTGTGGGAAGCTTGTGGAAGGCTACCCAAAACATTTGATACAATTTAAAGACAATGCTACCAAATACTAATTGAGTGTATGTAAACTTCTGACCCACTGGGAATGTGATGAAAGAAATAAAAGCTGAAATAAATCATTCTCTACTACTATTATTCTGACATTTCACATTCTTAAAATAAAGTGGTGATCCTAACTAACCTAAGACAGGGAATTATTACTCGGATTAAATGTCAGGAATTGTGAAAAACTGAGTTTAAATTGGCAAGGTGTATGTAAACTTCCGACCTCAACTGTATATATACACTACCAGTCAAAAGTTTGGGCACACCTATTCATTCATGGGATTTTCTTTATTTTTTTACGGTTTTCTACATTTTAGAATAATAGTGAAGACATCTTAACTATGAAATATCACATATGGAATCATGTAGTAACCAAAAAAGTGTTCAAAAATAGCCACAGCCTGGAGGTGTGTTGGGTTATTGTCCTGTTGAAAAATAAATGATAGTCCCACTAAGCGCAAACCAGATGGGATGGCATATCGCTGCAGAATGCTGTGGTAGCCATGCTGGTTAAGTGTGCCTTGAATTCTAAATATATCACTGACACTGTCACAAGCAAAGCACCCCCACACTATCACACCTCCTCCTCCATGCTTCACAGTGCGAAACACACATGCAGAGATCATCTGTTCACCTACTCTGCGTCTCACAAAGACACAGCAGTTAGAACCAGAAATCTCAAATTTGGACTCATCAGACCAAAGGACAGATTTCTACCGGTCTCCCACCCATTGCTCTTGTTTCTTGGCCCAAGCAAGTCTCTTTTTCTCATTGGTGTCCTTTAGTAGTGATTTCTTTGCAGCAATTCGACCATGAAGGCCTGATTCACGTAGTCTCCTCTGAACAGTTGATGTTGAGATGTGTTTGTTACTTGAACTCTGTGAAGCATTTATTGAGCTGCAATCTGAGGTGCAGTTAACTTTAATGAACTTATCTTCTGCAGCAGTGGTAACTATGGGTGTTACTTTCCTGTGGCGGTCCTTATGAGAGCCAGTTTCATTATAGCGCTTGATGGTTGAAGTTCTTGAAATTTTCCACATTGACTGACCTTCATGTCTTAAAGTAATGATTTCTCTTTGCTTATCTGAGCTGTTCTTGCCATAATATGGAATTGGTATTTTACCAAATAGCGCTATCTTCTGTATACCACACCTATCTTGTCATAACACAAAGCATTAAGAAGGAAATAAATTCCACAAATTAACTTTTAACAAAGCGCACCTGTTAATTGAAATGCATTCCAGGTAACTACCTCATGATGCTGGTTGAGGGAATGCCAAAAGTGTGCAAAGCTGTCATTAAGGCAAAGGGTGGGTACTTTGATGAATCTCAAATCTCAAATATATTGTTGGGTTACTACAAGATTCCATATGTATTTTTTCATAGTTTTGATGTCTTCACTATTATTCTAAAATGTAGAAAATAGTTTTTTTTTTAAGAAAAGCCCTTGAATGAGTAGGTGTGTCCAAACTTTTGACTGGTACTGTATATAAAGATCCCTCCATGCCCTGGCCTATATTCACGGCCTAGATTTTGTGATTTGGTCAAATTCTTAATGATATGTGAGTGTATATGAAAACCCCTAGGAGGCTCAGTCACAATAGACACTGTGACTGTGAATCCATGAGTGAAAAGTGACTTAGAGGTTGAAATCAGGGTTATGTCATCTCTCTTCATATCGTACGGTGAATCATACCTTGGATTCTACCACTGTGATCCCCTTAATAAGCTTTGCTTGTTTAGCAACTCATTTATAATTCAAGAGCAGCTTTATTCATAATTAAACGTGAATATAAAACATAAACTCAGCTGTATTCGCTACAATTAGACAGATTGCCTTTTGTGCTTGGCTTCCTACTTGGTGGGGATACAAGTGTGAATATATGTGAATATAGTGAATATTTGAGAAAGCTTTTTTTGTCAAATAAAGGTTCTGACATGGTTGTTTGGCTGAAGTAGACCTATTTTCAGGGTCGGAGTGGCTCTGTTTTTGGCATAGTGTCAAATGGACAGCATGGCACGCTGCGGTGAGTGTGCCGACTGTGCCGTGTCTCAGCCGAGTCAGGGCCTGTTACATCATTCAACCTGCAGGGGCCTTTCCTTTCTCAAACATGGAAGAGGAAATATGCAAAGGGTTAAAGTGTGCTGTCTGGAAAGTGAAGAGGTAGACACCAGATAGCCGTTATTTGTACCATCTACAAGATGTATGGGTAAGGGTTAAATAAAGTGTGTTACAGGGTCTCTGGGACTTGTACAATCTGCAGATATGATGTGTGTGAATTGTGAAAACAGTCTTGGTTTGAGGAGTGGGGAGTGGGGAATGTCACTTTGGCTAACCTCTCGTTGAGGGCTTGTTTCTGGCCTTGTTTCCTTCTGGAGTGAGAATAGTGTTGAGATGTTTGCTTAACATTCTGGTTGACGTAAAACCGAGGCGAAGGGAAGGGATATCAAAAGAGTTTTGATGAAAACATTAACATAGCCCCTGACATAACTTAGAGGGAAAAGAGAAAGAAATATGAAAGAGGGGAACATGGAAAGAGACTGGAGGAAAGACGAATAGGAAGGTCAATACAAGAAAGACATGAAGTAATGGAGACAGATGAGAGAAGGAGAAGCAGATAGATGGGCAGAGTGAGTAGGAGTGACAAAGAGACACACTAGGAATTGGAGACTACGAAAGATAGTGAAAAAGACAAAGAGCCATGCCCTGGTTATTTCTGAGTGACCTAGCATCATGCGGACTGAAGCCAGAGCTTGGCTAATTGACTCCAGCAGTTGTAGTGGATCACAAAGCTTATTTTGCTCTGTTTCATGCCACGGCCCTTCTGCTTCAGGACCCAGGGTCTATCTGAAGAGCTGCCTGTCTGTTACGGCCGTCTGGTCAGAGGGGGAACCTGGGGACGAACAAAGGCGTGTCCAGGGCAGAGGGATTATGAAACTGATGGAATTAGCGATGTAGTATGAAGATATGGTCATTTAGCACAGGGTTTTCTGAACTTTCTGGGTCCGGGGACCCCTTTTGTGATAGCAAATCCATCAAGGACTGCCTTATAACCATAACACAACTCGCAGTGCGATAAAAATGGCATAAAAGGAGACGTTTTACTGTGCTGTCTGCAGTGCATGGCTGGGCGAAGTCTCGGCCCCAGGGAAGGAACATTTAAATAGCCCGCCACGTGGCATCGAAGATGTTTTTTCATGCAATTCATTTTTTAAAAATATCATAGGCAGAGAGGAAACGTTTCTGTTTTAAAGGTTAAATTAAAGTGCATTCATGTTCAAAACAAAGAAGTATTGAGTTGAAAAATGAATAATTGATAGATATCCCTGTGAGCCTCCCAGGTCTTGTTGCCCATGGTTAATAAGAACCTACATTGTAGATGAATAATAATGACATTTTATTGTATTAGACCCTCTAAACGAATCCCTGGGCAAATGTTTTTTAAATCGATTATTGTAAGAATATTAATTGGAAAAAAATGTAATTATTTATTTTATACATATTTAGAGATCTGGCCACGGCAGTAGCTCTTCCGCAGACCCCATTTTGGGAACCTCTGATGTAGCAGACCCTTTCATCCAATCCTTTTATCCACATTTTAGTCTATGGTTACACATCATAAGAATAATTCAACTCTGTAGAACGTGTGTGATTTTCTCTGAATGAATGCATTGATTGGTGAGTTATTTACAGCGTGATGGACCAGTCCTAGTTGAATTTGTCCACTTCTTTCATTGAACATTGTTGTTATGCGTGAAATGTGGACAACATGTGAAGAAGTCACATTGCATTTTCAGTGCTTTGGATTCAACTGATGCGGACGTACCAGATTGCAAACATAAACAAGTTAACGTCAACCATCTGACGACGGGCATGTTCTGGCATGTCCTCCACCGTCCAGTCACCCTAACTGACCCCACTCCCCTCTCTCTGTCCCTCTCCCCTTGTTCTCTCTCCTCTCCAGATGCGAGGTGTGCCGTCCCCCCCTCCTATCGCCCCCATGCCCCTTCCTTTGCCGCTCCCTCCTACGACCGCCCCGACTGGAACCCCCGTCTCTGCGTGATCTCCGGAAATCAGCTCTACATGTTGGACCAGGAGGAGGTACTTATCTACTGCGGCACACACTATAGAAATACAATCCCAACCATCACCCACCCATTGACTTGAAAGGGGATTACTGTTCTAGGAATTATATTTCTATCTATTCTATGGCTCACTTTGCTGTACCATACTGTTGCTGTACCATACTGACTGGGTTGTTTGACATGGCATGAGTGTCTACAACACTGTCATGACAGTTTCTAAAGCCACACAGTTGAATAAAAAATGACATATCCAAAAAGGATGTCACCACAATTGACCCTTTAGGCATGTAACTTCATTTGACATGACCTGACATTACATGGTATGCTGAGTACATTACATTGCCAATAAACCCTGAGGTTTTCCCGACCACATGACCTGACGAGGAAAAGCTCTGGACCGGGGTCCTAGTTATAACACAGTATCTCATGTACATGTTGGTCCTGAAAGAGGCCAGTGTTCATATTATACACTCAAGGCAGGTGTCCTGGGACACTGTCGCCTCAGGCTTGCTTATGGGAGGTCCAGTCCTGCAACTATTGTTAGCTTAGAATTTTGTGGCAAACAACTCTATACAAGTAGGTCACATCTGGCTAAGATGGGCATTGGGGCCAGTAACTGAAAGGTCGCTGGTTTGAATCCCAGAGCCATCAAAAGATACATTTTGGTTGAATGCATTCAGTTGTGCAACTGACTAGGTATCCCCTTGACTAGGTATCCCCTGCTGATCTAGGATCAGTATACCTTTTAGATAATAACAGACATAACACGATTACATGACCAGGTGGGACCTGATTCTAGATCAGCACTCCTACTCTGAGACACTTTAGGAATACGGGAGTTTTTCAACCTGACTATTTATTGGTAATTTTTTAAATAAATAAACTACCTTAGATTACTTACTATATCTTACTAAGTAGAGATTCAGCCTGCTAGCTAAGACCAGAAGGGGGTACTATTCCTTCACTTTTGTACCTGTATCGGCTTTGGACAGGTCTCTTTTTAAATGTAGACCTTGTAGACAGATTTACAGATTGATATCCAATACATGAATCCTAAAACACAATTAAAACACATAGAGGTTTTACTTACACACTTAAAGTCTATTACACTGCAATAACAGTGTTCCTAGTACATTTGATTGAGAGTATGAGTCTATTAAAGATTATGTAATGATGTAACGGAGTATTGTAGCAGTACTTGCAGGGTAGCTAGCTGCCAATATCTTTCATTCTCGTCACTCAGAAGGAGGATAAAGAACCTTATGATACAGATAAGGGCCTTTTCAGCTCTGGAGTGATGAGAAGAAGGCCCAGGTCAATTAATCAAAGGCTTATCCCTGTCTAATTGTGCCAATGAGGCAGAAGCTATGAATGGATTTGAGGCAGACCTGACGTGCCGATAGCCACCACCTCGGAGAGAGGATGAGAGGCGATTAAATATTCATGCCTGTCACTCACCTCATGCGGTGCGAGTCTCTCTCTCTCTCTCTCTCTCTCTCTCTCTCTCTCTCTCTCTCTCTCTCTCTCTCTCTCTCTCACACACGCCCTACTTGATTCTATTCGATTCAAATTCTTTTAGTGGCATGACAAAAAGCAATCATATGTTGCCAAATAGGAGATAAGGTGGAACAGAGGAATATATATCTCTCTCTCTCTCTCACATTTGATTTCTCAGGCTACCTCTCCTCCCTCTCTGCTCCCTCCCTCCCTCCCTCTCTCCCTGGAGTGACTGACGTGGCTATCCCACAGACCTGCTCTCTCCTTTCTCTCCCAGGCAGCTCCATTGAGATGCCACTCTGTTTTGTTTTGTGAATGACATCCGTCAAAAGACCCTTTTCTCTTTATTGCGACTTCTTCAGTCTCAACTAAGGGGCTGCGTGAGGGAATAACAGTGCTCTGGAGGAACATGTGAAAAATATCTGTCACTTCACCATTGTGCTCTTCTATGCTCCCATATTTCAAATGTGCTCTATTCACCTCGGTAAACACTACAAGTGGTGAAAACTGGTGATGTTGAAAGCTTGACTTATGCATAGTCCGAATTAACGTAATAGATTAAGAGTGTTCCCTTTCATCCATGTGCAGAAGTCACTATACCTTCTGTTCAACCCTATATTGTTTGTGTAGCTTCCCCTACTTGCATACTCTCCATCTCAGAAGTCAATCTTAAAAGTGAACACCACACAATCCAACTGAACTTCACTCCCTAACAAAATAACTCCATGCTGCACTGCCATTGACAGTAGAAGAGCCCTGACCACTTCCCAGTGGGCTGCTGTTAGCTCTCTGTGCCTGTGGTGGGAGCGAGAGGATCGACGGTAATGGCTGCCACTGATGTGAAGTGACAGAGCCCCGCATTGTGTGCACCAGACACCACGCACCAGTGCCCTGTCCTCCAGTCATGTGCCCTGGCATCGCTCTCCCTCCCACTGTGCACCAGTGTTATGCAAGCAATCAGAGGGCACTACTTCCTGCTAGCACAGCGCTAGCACTAGCATGTTAGTATCCTCTCTCACTACTACTGCACATTAGCATTAGCCTGCTAGGCTAATTCAAAATAAAGGGAATTGGAACAGGATTTGTCTCAGTATCAATGCATGGCCATTGTGTTGCATTCCCTGCCCATATGTTTGCAATGGCTTTGGCAGTGTTACTGTAAATTAATTCATTAGCGCCCAAGCCAACAATGCAGCGCCGTGGTGGCTTTGCCTGAAGCTACTGTTGTCACATTGCATAAAGCATGACTCAGGAGTAGTTAGCATTTTTACACATGCGTGACCCTTGGGAACCCATTTGGAAACAGGGGGGGAGATGTGGTAATTATGTAATAATGAGGCACACGTGGATGGAAGGAGTCATGAGGAAGAAGCTCCTTCATTTGACCAATAAGAAGGCTCAATGCACTGTATATTGAGCCTGAAAACCCCACGGACGTTGCAGTTGTTGACACACTCAAGCCTGGCACCTACTACTATAACCCTTTCAAAGGCACACATCTGTTGTCTTGTCCATTCACCCTCTGAATGGTACACATACACAACCCGTGTCTTCATTCCTTCTTTAAAGTGTCTCCCCCACTCCATCTACACGGATTGAAGTGGATTTAACAAGTGACATCAATAAGGGATCATAGCTTTCACCTGGATTCACCTGGTCAGTCTATGTCATGGAAAGAGCAGGTGTTCCTAGTGTTTTGTACACTCAATGTAAACTTGCTTTTTATCAAGGCAATTTGATTCATTTGCCTGGCTATGCATGTGTATAGTGCATTTAAATGGAGTTGATCTAACATTCCAACTGAATGCAGGTATTGTGGGAAATGTCCACATAGGGGAGTAGTGGGACAGCTCTTCCACCAGTGCTTTGCAGCACGCTCAAATTTGACATACATGCCTGAGGCGAGGGGAGGAAACATCTGTCAGTGATAGGATGTTATCGAGAGACTTGAGGACAGACAGTGGTGTTGGCCAACCGTTTGTCATACTTCCAGGGACACAGAGGCTGGTGTGTGTGTGTGTGTTTGTGTGCGTGCGTGCGTGAATGCATCTGTGTGTGTGTGCGTGTGTCGGGGGCAGAGGTAGTGGACTCAGCCGCTGTTTGATCACGACTCCGTTACAAAGAATTGGATTCACACCTGCCGCTCCATTAACCCCGCACCCCCCTCCCTAGTCACCCACACACACACCACCCATATCCCCCACCCAGTCTACCCATCACAGCTGGGCCAGTAGTGACATATGGTCCAGGCAGCCTGCAGCATTACTCAACTCTCCATACCAGCCCCCCTCTCCTCTTCCTCAGGTCTATGGCTTTCATTCTCCCTCTACTCACCCACAACTCACCATCCACCCCTCCTTGCAGTGCCTGAGCACAGTTATCTGTCTATTTCAATCTTAGCCACTTCTGCTCCTACTCTTACCTTTGACTACAGTTTGCTGGATGCCGAAATCCAGTACAATTGACCTTCTTGTTAGCTATTAGAATGACCTTATGAATGAGCTTATCTCTGACAACACTCAAGGAAGCCAAGGTCTGCATGCCAGTATTCAATCTATTTTTCAATTGAATGAAATGGATTGTTGACTCGCCCATACAAAAACCAGAATACCCAGAGACAGAAACTCCAGAACAGAAATTGGGAAACACTGCTATACTGCATTACAATTACAGACATTGATAGACAATTAGCATGCTTTCTTGCTCCCTGCAGGTTTCAAAGCTAGACCACTGCCCCTGTGTGAGTGTCAGTGCGGGCCCCACATGCCCTCTGTCTGGTCTGCCAGTGTTGTGTGCCAACCTGCCTTGTGTGCCCACTCATGAGCATGGCTACCAGGGACGGTGCCAAGGCCGTGTCAAGTCCCCAGCTGCAGCGCCACTGTCCTAACCAGCTCCCCCTCCCTCCCCCACCCCCTGCCAATCCAAAACTGCCACGCAGGCTATAAATAGCACCCAGGTGTTCCCCCTCGCAACCAGAAAGGGCTGTGTGTCAGGGTGTATGTGTGTGTATGTGTGTAGGGGGGTCTTTTCCATACACGTGTTGTGATGAATTATGTCTGAATGGGGACACAGTGGAGATGAGGGGGGAGTGGGCTGTGGAAATTACCATGTTTAGCATGCCATGATAGACTAGTATTTATGTAGGGTGTTTGAGATCAGTTTTGAGTCAGAGTTTAATGTGATCTAAACGGCCTCTCGGCTGCTCTGTGAACTTTTTCAGTTCTTATTCCTAGTCAAAGTCACTACTCTCATTGAGGGAAATCGGCAACTCCATGCCTTAGACTCAACTGAAGTCCGGAGCAATTACTTATTGATGAAGTAATACTACACTTAGATTATCATAGCATTTAGCACTTATAGTACAGTATACTGTACATTGATCACATTTCTTTATATTACCATTTTATGTGTAACGATACATTTAATTAGATAAGTGCTCGTGAATGCAGAAAGGAGCTCTGGTGCAGCAAGGAAACAGGGTAGAGAAGAGTGGATAGATACATTTAGGGATGTGTCTGAAGTCTTGTGAATGCATTTATCAGTTAATTATCCAAAAATATAGCAACTATTACGCTTATGACAGTGTAAAAGGCTTGGAGACAGATGGCTCATATTATTAACATGTTAGAGAGAGTATACCTGTGTTCGAAGGGTTTTCCTAGAGTGTTATGGTCCAATGAGGAAGTAAATTAGATTATATTGAGAAATAACCAAAAAGAATGTGAACGTTATAAACACATGTTAAAATTTGGTCTGACGCATTTTTAACAGTGAGCTCGCAGTGTATCATAAAAATATATATAAACAGCAAAGCAAGGTATTTCCGTGCATATAACTGCTCATATAAAAGGGCAGGCGATAAAGAAACAAGCTTGTATGCATGCGGGTGCTGGACTCGTACAGATTGAGTGTCTTATAATACATGTTTCATTGAGGAACTCATTCCGTAACTGGCAATATATCTGTCCTCGGCGTAAGATGCCTCTCACAACACACTCATTAGTATGCCCTAAGTGGAAAACACGAGCATAATCAAATACACACTTGATTTATGGTGTGTGTCCCCCTGATTATGTAAAAAAAAAAAGAAGAAGAGGTAAACGTCAACAAAAGGAATCCTGCCACCGATAGCGCTGGGAGATGTCTTCCGGCTTACTGGGCTATGGGGGATTGTATGGAGTGCTGTGCTCTGTGCTGTGCATCCACTAGATATGTCTAGCGCAGTAGACTGCATGTTATGTATGTTGGGGGGGGGGGGTACTGTCGCCTGCACTGGGTGTATATATGTATTACACTTTTATGTCACCCATATGGTGCTGGAAGCCCTGCTACATCTCTATAATATTACAGCTGGTCATATGGTTAAACGTGGTCATGTGACCAGCCGGTGACCCTCACACACATACAGTACCAGTCAAAAGTTTGGACACACCTACTCATTCCAGTTTTTTTTTTTTTTTTGTACTTTTCTCTACATTGTAGAATAATAGTGAAGACATAAAACTATGAAATAACACATATGGAATCATGTAGTAACCAACATAGTGTTAAATCAAAATATATTTTATATTTAAGATTCTTCAAAGTAGTAACCCTTTGCCTTGATGACAGCTTTGCACGCTCTTGGCATTCTCTCAACCAGCTTTATGAGGTAGTCACCTGGAATGCATTTCAATTAATAGGTGTGCCTTTTTAAATGTTAATTTGTGGAATTTCTTTCCTTCTTAATGCATTTGAACCAATCAGTTGTGACAAGGTAGGGGTGGTATACAGAAGATATCCCTATTTGGTATGGGAAGAACAGCTCAAATAAGCAAAGAGAAACGACAGTCCATCATTACTTTAAGACATGAAGGACAGCCAATCTGGAAAATGTAAGAACTTTGAAAGTTTCTTTAAGTGCAGTCGCAAAAAACCATCAAGCGCAATGATGAAACTGGCTCTCATGAGGACCGCCACAGGAAAGGAAGACCCAGAGTTACCTCTGCTGCAGAGGATAAGTTCATTAGAATTAACTGCACCTCAGATTGCAGCCCAAATAAATGGTTCAAGTAACAGACACATCTCAACATCAACTGTTCAGAGGCGTGAATCAAGCCTTCATGGTCTGAATTCGCACACACGCACTCACACACGCTCGCACGCACGCACACTCAAATTCCTTATATTAAGCAAACCAGACAGCACAATTTTCTTGTTTTTTACATTTACAGATAGCCAGGGGCACACTCCAACACTCAGACGCCATTTACAAATAAAGCATTTGTGGTTAGTGAGTCCGCAAGATCAGAGGCAGTAGATATGACCAGGGATGTTCTCTTGATAAGTGTGTGAATTGGACCCTTTTCCTGTACTGCTAAGCATTCGAAATGTAACGAGTGCTTTTGGGTGTCAGGGAAAATGTATGGAGTAAAAATAACATAATTCTCTTTAGGATTATAGTGAAGTCAAAGTAGTCCAAAATATAAATAGTAAAGTAAAGTAGAGATACCCCAAAAAACGACTTAAGTAGTACACACACACACACAAATCAGTGCTATACCATGGATAGCCATATCATATTTAGCTTATGTTGACTGGACTCAAATATTTTAGTTGCCACTGTATTCAACTAACCATTAGCAGAGGTGATTTGATTCTGTTGAAATGTTGAAGTTGAAATGGTGCTGGAATAGTGGAGGCAGCTCCTGTTTCCTTTTCGACTTGCGGTAACTCTCCATGGTTCTAAGTCAATAGTTATTTAAAAGGTCCAGAAATGTCAGAAACATGAACTGCTTGACCATGCTGTAGGTCATGTAGCTGTTTGTTACAGGCTGAATGCTTTGTGGACTTCACCGGACAGAAGTTGTTCTCTGTTGGTTTGATGAAACAAAGGTGTGGTTGAATTTATTCTGCCACTGTGTCTTCTTATCGTCTCTGCCTTTAGGCCAATATATCACGGTGTCAAAGCATATGAACTAACAGGTTACAGAGCAAACCATGTAATTATCACAACACATACAGTAAGTTGTAATATGGCTCTTTTTTCATGGCTTAGCTTCCCTAGTTATTTTTGCCCACGCACCACTACTGCTCAGTGATACACATTTCAAGATACTATCCATTATGGTCTTCAGAAAATATAGCCTAATGCATTGTGCGTATTGACCTGACCTTGTTTCTCTGTGCATATGCAGGTACACCCTTTGTTGATGCGCGAGCGGCGCTCCGAGTTGCACAGGAACAAGCTGCTGCGGAGGACAGTCAGCGTTCCTGTTGAGGGGAGGCACCATCCAGAGATGGGTGAGTAGGCTAAGGGCCCTTCAATCTCTCTGAATTCTTTCTGATAGAAATACAGTCAATAGAATGGGCTTGGAGCCTCTGACCATAAAGCACAAATGTAATGTTGTACTTCCTGCTTTTACTTCCTGCTTTACTCTTATGGGGACCCTCGCAATGGTTGCCAGTCCACCCATTAAGGCGTCATTGACTTGAATGCGGAGGCCCGTTCTACTCCTTCTAGTTCTGTGTTTCTGACTCTACCTGTCATGGGCTGTTCTTACCTTTCTCTGCCTCTCTACTTCTTATATTTTGTGATTCTGTCTTTCTTACTGACTCTCTGACTCGTTGTCTCTGCCTGATTGCCTTACTCCACCTCTCTCACAATGTCTCAGCATTGATACACTCCCATCGTCCACGAGGGCAACTCTCCCCACAACAGTCTTGTGGGGATACTGCAATAGGCCACTCACTCCGTATTTGACATGAACCTGTCCAGGTCTGACACAGCACTACTCTCCTATAACGGCACAGGCTACACAGGCCTACTGACTCCAGAAGAGTGATGCTCATCACACTCTAAGCATGTCTATGGTGTAGCATATGTTATCCAACAGCCTTCCATTGAGAACCATCTGCAGTGAGAGCCCATCCACCCTGAGGAAATGCCCATACTGAATGAGATGGAATGCCCCACCGGCGGCCAAGGCCCCCCAGGCAGCCCATTAATGAGCTGATTAACAGAAAGCTGTCATGCTGTCATCAGAATTCCACATTTACAGAGTCACTGTCAAGGGAACTGCTTGTGACACAGTGACCCATTTCAGAAAGACTGTGATCTATTGCATAACTTGGAACTGAGATAAGTTAGTGAGATCCTCATTGGGATAATCCCAGAGTGAGAGTAGATTAGATGCAAGCAAGTGAGTAGATTGGATACAAGTGGATTGGATAGGATAGTGAAAGTCTATGTATAAAAAAATCTTTGAAAATCCATTTTGACTAGACTTCAAAAAAGAAAAATAGAACACAAAGGCATGAAATCAAAATGCCAGGCTAAACTGTCCAATGATATGCAAGATGGAGATAGAATATCGTTTGCTATGGGGGATGAGGTCCAATAGACCTTCCGATGTTGTCCTCTACTCACTTAAGTGCTTCATTCCAGGGACACATACAGTACAAGTCATAGATTACTCTTGTGTTACAAAAAAACAAGGTTGAATTTGTATGCATCAAACGTGTTTATGTACTGTCTCTGTACGTCAAATGAATTTTCATGTATCATCGTTTTGATAAATGAAGACACTTGACAACAATCCCAGCTGGGTCCTGATGTAATGACCATCTCTGATGAAGACATTTGGCTCTGCATCTATTATTAGGGACGCATAGGACATTTCAATACGCTCTTTGGATTGGATACGGAAAGTTACTCAGACGCAATTAGTCTACTTCCCCATCCACTTCCTTGTATTGCACGGAAATGCTTAAAGTTGGAGCAATCAACATGCAATTAAGGCATTCATCTTGGTAGATAATTACAGTGTGCTGTAAATGTTTTATGCAAATATCTATTGTAATTAGAACTTCAACCTAAACCCTATCCACAGAACTTCTGCCTGCAGCCACACAGACCAAACCAAAATGTTTGCTCTGTGTGGAGCTGTCCAAGGTACTGAAACAGCTCCCATCGGTGGTGGATTTTAGCCCATGTTGGGGCCTCTGTCCATGGTGTTGAAACACCCTATGTACCCTGGACACATTTAGGTACATATAAGGTACAGTAGTTACAATAAGGAGACAAAGGCCTCCCGAGGGGCGCAGCAATCTAAGGCACTGTATCGCAGTGCTGAGGAGCCACTACAGCCTGGGGTTCAAGCAGCACAGCTTGGCGCGTCATGTTTTGAAGGATGCATGTCTTGACCTTCGCCTTTCCCGAGCCCGTTGGGGAGTTGCAGTGATGAGACAAGATTGTAACTATCAATTGGGGCGAAGAAATGGGTAAAAAAAAAAAAATATATGAAAAAAAAAAAATGAATAGGGAGATTGTGTGGGGCAGTAGTACAAATAGTGGAGTACCAATAGTGGAGTATAGGGAATCTTGCTTGAATAGCAGTTGCTGCATTTAGGTGGAGGTGCTGTATCTATACCAAGTTAAATTGTTGCAATTGCAGTAGCATGCATAATGAAAACTATAAACACTATAGAGTAAAAAGTGGTAGTATGTTGTGTACAGCTGCAAAATGTTATATGCTACGTTTCTGAGTCATTCAGCCATAAAGGGAAGTTATTGAAACTGTGTAGCTGGGGTTGTTTCTGTACTGTAGCATGTTTGTGGGTTGTTTGTGTGTTTGTTTTACTGGCAGGGCAAGTTCATTTGTGTTGACTTGTCATTTCGAGCAGCTCAAAGAGCAGGTCTGACCACAAAACTCCTGTTTACCATATCAGATGTTAACCAAGTTAAACTCATTTGACATTTTCAATCTCTCCCTGACCGAGTCTGTAATACCTACATGTTTCAAGCAGACCACCATAGTCCCTGAGCCCAAGGAAGCAAAGGTAACCTGCCTAAATGATTACCGCTCCGTAGCACTCACGTCGGTAGCCATGAAGTGCTTTGAAATGCTGGTCATAGCTCACAAAAAACACCATTATCCCGGATACCCTAGACCCAGTCCAATTCGCATACCGCTCCAACAGATCCACTCCACACTGCCCTTTCCCACCTGGACAAAAATAACACCTGGAGCAGGTCGAGAGTTTTAAGTTCCTTGGTGTCCACATCACCAACGAACTATCATGGTCCAAACACACCAAGACAGTCGTGAAAAGGGCACGACAAAACCTTTTCCCCCTCAGGAGACTGAAAATATTTGGCTTGGGTCCCCAGATCCTCAAAAAGCTGCACCGTCGAGAGCATCCTGACTGGTTGCATCACCGCCTGGTATGGCAACTGCCCAGCATCTGACCGGGCGATACCGAGGGTAGTGCGAACAGCCCAGTACATCACTGGGGTCAAGCTTCCTGCCATCCAGGACCTATATAATAGGCGGTGTCAGAGGAAAGCCCATAAAATTGTCAGAGACTCCAGTCACCCAAGTCATACACTGTTTTCTCTTCTACTGCACGGCAAGCAGTACCGAGGCGCCAAGTCTAGGACCAAAAGGCTCCTTAACAGCTTCTACCCCCAAGCCATAAGACTGCTGAGCAATTATTCAAATGGCCACCGGACTATCTACATTGACATATTATCTATGCATAGTCATTTCACCCCTACCTACATGTACAAATGACCTCAACTAACCTGTACCCCCACACACTGACTTGGTACCGGCACCCCCTGTATATAGCCTCGTTATTGTTATTTTATTGTGTTACTTTTTTTCATTTTTACTTTAGTTTGTTTGGTAAATGTTTTCTTATCTCTTCTTGAACTGCACTGTTGGTTAAGGGCTTGTAAGTAAGCATTTTACGGTAAAGTCTACACTTGTTGTATGCGGCTAAAGTGACAAAGAAAGTTTGATTTGATAGAGCATGGTCAGTGAAGGGACTTGATTATGTAATTAGTGAGAGAAACAATCCTTTTAAATCTTTATTGGCACTGAAGTGCACACTCCTGATCCTATTGGGTCTCTTGCAATAACGTTCAATAAAATTCAAAGAGGTGCATTCTGGGCTAATAGAAGAAAAATATATTTTTTCTCTCTCTTATTAACCTCATCAAAATTGGATGTGATTAAATGTGTTACATTTTGAAATTGACTTTCGCCACGGCTGCTCAGTCATTGAGAGGAATCCATGTAATCTGAATGAATTAACCTCAGGCTAAATCACAACCATAATGTAGCTAGCTAACTGCTTATCTGATTGATAGCCTTTGGCTGAATGGAAATTCAATGTAAAAACATAACGTGTTGTTCGTATTTTCCTCCATTATAAACTTGTGTTCTCCATCTTCTGGGACAACATTGTCATTTTGATATTTTATTTATAGGAGTTGTTCCACATCCCATCTTAAAGGTACAACACTAGCGTGTATAGCTGAACTCATTTCTCCTCCAATAACTTTAAGGAAATTAATCATAAATAACAGTATAAATTATGGATTTTCCCCAGCCTTTTAACTCATTAAAACAACATGCAATGTCTTTGAGATTCCACCAGGGACAAAATAAACTGTCAGGGTAAGAGTGGAACCCAGAAGTGGTTCATGTTTGCAGCATACTCCAGCAACCACCGCTAACCTATACACCTCAGTACAGTTATCTTCCATTTTTTAAATGTTACCTTTATTTAACTAGACAAGTCAGTTGAGAACAAATTTGAATTTACTATGACAGTTAATTGCCTTGTTCAGGGACAGAACAACAGATTTTTACCTTGTCAGCTCAGGGATTTGATCTAGCAACCTTTCGGTTACTGGCTCAATGCTCTAACCACTAGGCTACCTGCCACCCCAAATGCATGTGCGTAGTTTGTATTCTCTAGCATTATATATTAGATTAGTGAGTATGTTACTCAGATTTCTCTATGTTTTGAGCAATTCAGCCTCTGTTGACCCCAAATTTCTACAGCAACATTACGCAATACAATCCCATTAGCCAACCCCAATTATGCTATTCTCTGTTTGCTACCACATGGGAATACCAAAGGACACTTCAATATGTTTTAATTGCAGCAGGAAGCATACATAGTACTGTAGCAGTATCAACAACAGTATTGTTAGTTTTAGTGAGACCTTTAGTACTATATAAAGTTAACAGTGCAGGATGACAGGTAGCCTGTCAGTCTGTCACTGAGGGAACTGTAAATGCACCCCCAAAGCTGCCGCTTGTCTTTGGAGAGATTTGCTGAGTCATCTTGCTGTCTTAATGTTGGAACTCCGAATGAATACAAATGGAGCGCTACTGTAGCTTTGTTTAGCGGTTCGTGGACATGAGCAGGGGAACACTCACTGGGGAAAGGGGGAGAGAGAGAGAGAGAGAGATGATTAATGGAATTATATGCTCACTCAGCTAGAATCAATACTGTTTTCTGGCAACATTTTACATCGCTGTTCCCACACTTCTTCGAAATGACGTATAGCTACTTCATGTGGAACAACTAATCAAATTATTTTTCACTTAAAGGGAAGATTGTAGAATTATTCTTCCAACTAAAGGTCCCAATACGGCATGCTGTATCACTTTACATTTGTATTTTGGGAGAAATGTATATTTGAACGGAATTTGACCGAAGTCAGGTCGGAAAGGCGTTCGTAAATGTGACATGAAGAGGAGCACTACAGGAGTAGGAGTGAAACCACAGAAAACAGTGGGGACTCATATCATACAGAGTCCTATTATTGTTTAAAAATATATATTTTGGAACTCTGAATAAAGACAATTTATCATCTGACGATATCATGTGATTTTTTACTCTGTATCAGCTCATTAAAAAAAGAAACACTAATACAGCTAGCATTCTTTTAGCATAGCCCCCATTCCACCCCTGGCTTGCCCCTACTAGCTAACCACTAGCAGCCTTGAAGCACATCACTTATTTGCAGTTCAGCACATCAGCATTTCTCGTACTGTTACAAAACCAAGATAAACCTTTACCATCATAGTAGACATTGAACATCTATAACCGAACTGGCTAAAACTCTGTTGTTGGCCGATTGTAGCTACAGCTAATGCCATGCTAACCTGAGTGCTACTACTAGCAGCAGTAAACCTAGGTATAATGGCTAAAACAAACATTGACTACCATGATATCCTGCAAAAAAAAGATGAGGCAGTTCAGTGTGTACTGCCCCCACCAACAGGCCCCTTCTTGACGTCAAAGCCGTAATGTTTTGTTGGTGTAGGAGTTTTTAATAAATGTAATTCAAATAGCAAAATATGTGTATAGTTAGTTTTTAATCAACTTTTGCATAAAGAACTTTTGCATAAGATGGAATATCATCAATCTACATTGTTAGATTTGTGGAAATATATTGTGCAACCTTCCCTTTAATATGCGTAACAACCAGCAGTGTAGAGAGTGCAACTACACAGTACATATGTATTCCTTGGGGCTGTACATGATTGAAAAATTAGGCAAATGTGATTTCAAGATAACGTTTTTATAATCAACATCTTAGCTACAATACATTTTTCAAGACGGGTCTTTTAGAATCCTCTATGTAATTGAAATGTCGACAAAAAATAGTCCCCCTTTAATAACTGATTACTGATCAGTTGATCAATTACTAGGTACCAGAAATGACATGTTAAGAAATGGAGTGAAGCACCATTGTAAATACCATGCATCAACTGGAAAATAGCTTTTTATGCAGAGCAGCTATGTAAATGTCGACATTATGTAACATCAAGTGCTCACATATCCTGTGATATATCCTGAGGATGAAATAGAGCAATAACAATAATAACAGCAGTAGCAGCACAGCTCCTGGTTTGACTGGCAGTTGTCCATGGGTCTCTTGTGTAGGCTGGTTTCTCTTCCTCAGCCCTGAGTGTGTTAGTCAGCTTTCACACATTGGTTGGCTGTAGTCTTAAAAGACCTCATCTCTCTGCACTGAGACTAGAGTCAGGGATTTACTGCCACTTTCCTCAACTTCAATTAGACTCGGTCTCAAATAGCCACCTGTCCCTTTAAATAGCTGGGCATCGGCACGCAATAAACGACCTGTTTCAAATAAACACCGGGTCTAAATGAATTGTTTACCAGGTTACCATGGACACAGCTCTGATTTTCCCACAGTCATCTGCATTACATGTTTAAATGTTTTACTCTATCATCGTTGCTATCCATGGCAACACCTAAAAGAAAACACATCAAATTCAAGCTCACAGTGATCAAATTCGCAGAGCAAAATTCAGGCGAGGCAACAGCCAGGCATTTTGGAATTGATCCAAAAAAAGTGAGAAAATGGCTGTCAAATTTTTTTAACTTCAACGTTTGTCTGAGGTGGATCAGAAGAGGGCGAGACTGCAAGGTGGGGGTAGAACAACATGTTTGCAAGGAGCTGGAGGTGGATAGACACCAGGCTCAAATGGAAATCTGTCTCTTATAAGCACCGGTTATGTTCAGTGATTTAAGCAAATAAACACCTGGGCTATTAATTGAAGTTATACCTTAAGTTTCTTGGATAGTTTCCTTCACCAAAGCCTGCTCTCCTCGAGGCCCAGAGGAAAAGAAGATGCCAACTTGGTAGTAGACATCTTCTTTTTGCTGAGCATGTGAATTGGGAGTCTTTGGGCGGTGCAGTGTGCCTTTCGGTTTCACTTAGGAACCACTGGTGTAGATGAGAGTAGCCATTGACACACAAACAACCAAGCAAACACAAATACACACACAAACACACCAGTGGCGTACTGTAGGCAGAAATCCGTTGATGGCAGGGCCAGCAAAGATGTAGGCAGAGGTGGAAAAAGTACTCAATTGTCATACTTGAGTAAAAGTAAAGATACCTTAATATAAAATGACTCAAGTAAAAGTGAAAGTAACCCAGTAAAATAATCCTTGAGTGAAAGTCTAAAAGTATTCGTTTTTAAATGTAGATAAGTACAATGGTGGAAAAAATACTCAATTGTCATACTTGAGTAAAAGTACAAAGTAAAAATAAATGCTATAAATCAAATTCCTTATATTTAGCAAACCAGATGGCACAATTTCCTTTTTTATTACTTTGTTTTGACAGCTAGGGCCAACTACAACACTCAGACATAAGGAAGCATTTATGTTTAGTGAGTCCACCAGATCAGAGGCAGTAGGGATGACCAGGGACGTTCTCTTGATAAGTGTGTGAATTTGACCTTTTTCCTGTACTGCTAAGCATTCAAATTGTAACTAGTACTTTTTGGTGTCAAGGAAAATATATGGAGTAAAAAGTACATCATTTTATTTTGGAATGTAATGAAGTAAAAGTAGTCAAAAATATAAATAGTAAAGTATAATAATAGAGTTAATCTAATTCACCCTTCATTTATGTTTGATTTGGTCTAAACCGTTTATGTTCTGGTTCAATTTGACCCGTACAGTAAGCGCAGTAAGTACATCAAGAACATAAATATATAAGTTTAACCTCCCAAAATGTATTTTCCAGTAGCTTAGAAAGCAGCTTGTTTCAAGGACAAACCATTTAAAGGTTATACAGTGCCTTTGGAAAGTACACAGTGGCCTCCATCATTCTTAAATGGAAGAAGTTTGGAACCACCAAGACTCTTCTTAGAGCTGTGTGCCTGGCCAAACTGATCAATCGGGGGAGAAGGGCCTTGGTCAGGGAGGTGATCAAGAACCCAATGGTCAATCTGACAGAGCTCTGGAGTTAATCTGTGGAGATGGGAGAACCTTCCAGAGGACAACCATCTCTGCAGCACTCCACCAATCAGGCCTTTATGGTAGAGTGGCCAGACGGAAGCCACTCCTCAGTAAAAGGAACATGACAGCCCGCTTGGAGTTTGCCAAGAGGCACCTAAAGATTCTCAGACCATGAGAAACAAGATTCTCTGGTCTGATGAAACCAAGATTGAACTCTCTCACATCTGGAGGAAACCTGGCAACATCCCTACGGTGAAGCATGGTGGTGGCAACATCATGCTGTGGGGATGATTTTCAGCGTAAGGGACTGGGAGACTAGTCAGGATCGAGGCAAAGATGAACGGAGCAAAGTACAGAGAGATCCTTGATGAAAGCCTGCTCCAGAGCGCTTAGGACCTCTTGACAACATAGGAGTGGTTTCGGGGACTAGTCTCTGAATGTCCTTGAGTGGCCCAACCAGAGCCTGGACTTGAACCTGATCCAATATCTTTAGAGAGACCTGAAAATAGCTGAAAGAGCTTGAGAGGATCTGCAGAGAAGAATGGGAGAAACTCTCCAAATACAGGTGTGCCAAGCTTGTAGTGTCATACCCAAGAAGATTCAAGGTAATAATCACTGCCAAAGGTGATGCAACAAAGTACTGAGTTAAGGGTCTGAATACTTATGTCAATGTGATATGTTTAAAAAAAATTAAAAAAACATTTGCTAAAATGTCTAAAAACCTGTTTTTGCTTTGTCATTATTGGGTATTGTGTAGATTGATGAGGGAAAAAACAACAATTTAATACATTTTAAAATAAGGCTGTAACTTAACAAAATGTGGAAAAGGTCAAGGGGTCTGAATACCTTCCAAAGGCACTGTATAGACCAGGCCTGGGCAATTCCAGTCCTCAGACGCCTGATTGGTGTCACACTTTCCACCGTCCCTAGCAAACACAGCTGATTTAAACTAATTGCATTTTTAACTGAAGATCATGATTAGTTGATTATTGGAGTCAGGTGTGTTAGCCGGGACTGGGGAAAAAGTGTGACACTAATCAGGCCCCCATGGACTGGAGTTGCCCAGGCCTGGTATAGACCAAGGTCAAGGTCAAATTGCGTGGGTCAAATTGTGGGTCAAATTGACCCAGAACATCATGGATGTCACTATTCCGGTAGCGGGTCTAAATGAATTGTAAAACATGTAATTATGGGGCCTACCGAGTGGCGAAGCGGTCTAAGGCACTGCATCGCAGTGCTAGAAGTGTTACTACAGACCCGGGTTAATTTCCGGGCTGTGCAACAACCGGCCGTGGCTCGGGTTAGGGGTGGGTTTGGCCGGTGGGTCTTTACTTGGCTCATTGTGCTCTAGCGACTCCTTGTGGCAGGCCGGGTGCCTGCGGACTGACCCCCGGTCACCAGTTGAACAGTGTTTCCTCCATGTGAAGTGTTAAATTGACAATAGTCTGGTGGGTGAGAATATTATCAATTGTTAAATTGTATATGAAGAATCTGATAAACAGTGCAGCTTGGAATTGACATAGAGGCAGTGTAACGAAACGTCCCAAAAAATGACTTTTGCAAATTCTCCTACAGAGTCACAAGCAGGTAAGACGTGTTGACAGGGATGGACTAGGAATGAAAAATGGCCCTGGACCTTTTGACTCTGGACTTTTTGACTTTTTGACTGGCACACCAAAAAAAAACAGCAATACACCACCACCCACACAACCCACGCCACACTTTATGTAAACAAGATTACTGAACAATATTTATAAAAATAACTTTAGTCAAATATATGTAAAATAGGAGGAGGCTGGCTCTGGCACTGGCAGCAAGGTGGCAAGAATCTCTGGAACCATCTGACCAGTAAAATAAATCATACAGGAAGACATGTGTTGGTGAAAAGACTGGTGAGTAGGCAAGTCATAGAATAAAATTAAAATAAACCTATTTCCTACCTCCTTAAATGAGCAATTTCTGCAGCAGCTTACTTCTCTCATCAATGCCATCTATAACCAGGTTACTGTCCAGGGCCATTAAAACATCTTGCTCAGTAGCCATGAGCATAAAAGCCTCCAGGTGCTGTTGAGATAGAGTGCTCCTGAGTCTACTCTTGATGAATTTCAGAGTAGAGAAGCTCCGCTCACAAGCTACCTGGGTTACTGACAGGGTAAGTAGGAACTTGTAAGCAAGGCCCAGGATGTGGTATGCGTCGTCAATAGGTTGTACTGACTAAGAATACGGTAGCAACACACTGGACAGTCCCTGCAAGATGAACAGCTCTTGTTCACCATCTCCACCTCGTCTTCATTTCCTTCAGGTCCATGATCCTCCATAGTCCTGATTGTGTATTCTTCAAATCCCGATTGTTTTAGCCTAGTCCACTGTTCTGCCAGACTCATGAGCTCACTCTGTAAATTGAAACACTGTTGCTCTGCTGTAAAATTTGATCAAACATTTGCTTAGTTCTTGAAGGGCTGTCTGTGGAAGGCCACTGGCACTGGATGTTAGCTGACTAAAGTTTTTAGGGTCCAGAAGAGCCATGTCGGCATACAAAGTGCCATTACTCAGAAATCGTCGATGGATGCATTCTATAACTATATCCAGAATTTGATTATGGACACCAATCCTGTATGCACTCTGCCCCAGTAAAAAACCCATCTTGTGCCATCTCTCCAGGCATGATCTTCTTCTTTCAAGCCCTTTTTGTTGGCAGAGTGGTTTCTAACTCCAGTTCTGTTTCCTCATCCTGTTCCTGCAACTTCCTGTTGGCCCACTGAACAAATGTGTCTGCAGCTGCCTTGACTTATTCAAAATCTCTTGCCATTCCTGAAATATTCTGAGGAATATCTGAGCTGTAAGTATTGTTTAATACTTCAGCAACCCCTCAATGTATCCTTGTGCCTTGACCCGTGCAGTAGTGTTGATGTTTTTCGGATCTTGTATGGTTGAAAGAGTGAGAAGGACATCAACACACCCTCATCTGGATTTCCAAAAGCTCCAAAGACCTTTAAGGCACTATCTTTAGCCCACCGGCGTGTCTCTCCAATTGGAGCAAGACGTCTGTGTCTTGTGTCCTTGCTCTCCTTCTCCCAAGTGTTCATCCTCTGGTAGGATTCACGGAAGAACACAGCTATGTTGTCAGCGAGAGAAAAACTTGCCAAGATGCTCTCGGTTGTGTCTGCCAAAACAAGGTTCAAAATGTGTGCAAAGCACCACACGTGATTGGTGGACTTTCCAGAGAGCAAGGCAGAGAAGCCTTTATACTGGCCTTGCATACTGGAGGCTCCATCAGTGGAATTGCCAATGCACTTGCTGATGTCAAGCTTCATGTTTTCCAGTACTTCACACAGTACCTGGACAAAGTATTGTCCAGTGGATGCTTCGCATTTCACCACAGCCACAATTTACTCATGGTTGACGTTCGTCACATATCTGACTAAGACAGTGACTAGTGTCAATCTGGACTGAAAACATACCAGCTTCCTGGATTTCACTTACTATGGTGGCCTGTGTTGTGTGTAGGATGGTGGTAATGACGTTATCGATGGTAGTCTTTGATAATAGAGTTTTATTTATTTATTTATTTTATTTTATTTATTTAACCTTTATTTAACCAGGTAGTCTAGTTGAGAACAAGTTCTCATTTGCAACTGCGACCTGGCCAAGATAAAGCGTAGCAATTCGACACATACAACAACACAGAGTTACACATGGAATAAACAAAACATACAGTCAATAATACAGTAGAACAAAAGAAAGCAAAAAGTCTATATATAGTGAGTGCAAATGAGGTAAGTTAAGGAAATAAATAGGCCATGGTGGCGAAGTAATTACAATATAGCAATTAAACACTGGAATGGTAGATTGGCAGAAGGTGAATGTGCAGGTAGAGATACTGGGGTGCAAAGGAGCAAAATAAATACCAGTATGGGGATGAGGTAGGTAGATAGATGGGCTGTTTACAGATAGGCTAAGTACAGGTGCAGTGATCTGAAAACTGCTCTGACAGCTGGTGCTTAAAGCTAGTGAGGGAGATGTGAGTCTCCAGCTTCAGAGATTTTTGCAATTCGTTCCAGTCATGGGCAGCAGAGAACTGGAAGGAAAGACGACCAAAGGAGGAATTGGCTTTGGGGGTGACCAGTGAGATATACCTGCTGGAGCGCGTGCTACGAGTGGGTGCTGCTATGGTGACCAGTGAGCTGAGATAAGGCGGGGCTTTACCTAGCAGAGACTTGTAGATAACCTTGTAGATATGAAGCGAGGGCCAACCAACGAGAGCATACAGGTCGCAATGGTGGGTAGTGTATGGGGCTTTGGTGACAAAACGGATGGCACTGTGATAGACTGCATCCAGTTTGTTGAGTAGAGTGTTGGAGGCTATTTTATAGATGACATCACTGAAGTCGAATATCGGTAGGATGGTCAGTTTTACGAGGGTATGTTTGGCAGCATGAGTGAAGGATGCTTTGTTGCGATATAGGAAGCCGATTCTAGATTTAATTTTGGATTGGAGATGCTTAATGTGAGTCTGGAAGGAGAGTTTACAGTCTATCCAGACACCCAGGTATTTGTAGTTGTCCACGTATTCTAAGTCAGAGCCTTCCAGAGTAGTGATGCTGGTCGGGCGAGCAGGTGCGGGCAGCGATCGATTGAAAAGCATGCATTTAGTTTTACTTGCGTTTAAGAGCAGTTGGAGACCACGGAAGGAGAGTTGTATGGCATTGAAGCTCGTCTGGAGGTTAGTTAACACAGTGTCCAAGGAGGGGCCAGAAGTATACAGAATGGTGTCGTCTGCGTAGAGGTGGATCAGAGAATCACAAGCAGCAAGAGCAACATCATTGATGTATACAGAAAAGAGAGTTGGCCCTAGAATTGAACCCTGTGGCACACCCATAGAGACTGTCAGAGGTCCAGACAACAGGCCCTCCGATTTGACACACTGAACTCTATCAGAGAAGTAGTTGGTAAACCAGGCGAGGCAATAATTTGAGAAACCAAGGCTGTCGAGTCTGCCAATAAGAATGTTGTGATTGACAGAGTCGAAAGCCTTGGTCAGGTCAATGAATACGGCTGCACAGTAAATGTCTCTTATCGATGGCGGTTATGATGTCGGTTAGAACCTTGAGCGTGGCTGAGGTGCACCCATGACCAGCTCTGAAACCAGATTGCATAGCGGAGAAGGTATGGTGGGATTCGAAATGGTCAGTAATCTGTGTGTTAACTTGGCTTTCGAAGACCTTAGAAAGACAAGGTAGGATAGATATAGGTCTGTAGCAGTTTGGGTCTAGAGTGTCACCCCCTTTGAAGAGGGGGATGACCCAGCTTTCCAATATTTTGGAATCTCAGACGATACGAAAGAGAGGTTGAACAGGCTAGTAATAGGGGTTGCAACAATTTCAGCAGATAATTTTAGAAAGAGAGGGTCCAGATTGTCTAGCCCGGCTGATTTGTAGGGGTCCAGATTTTGCAGCTCTTTCAGAACATCGGCTATCTGGATTTGGGTAAAGGAGAAATGGAGGGGGCTTGATTAGAGAGCCTCTGCACCCTCTTGACCCAGACTCATGCAGTGTTTTGCTTTTCTCTATGCAGGCAGTGAGATGCTCTTTCATACACATGTCATACTTTCCCATCTCTAAAAAATTGCCATGGTCAATGCTGCTGTCATCTAGCGTACAAGCTGCTTCAGACTGCATGCCTCTGTAGCTCAGATCCCTCTTGCCTAGGACTTTAACAACATCTATAATGCGCTCTAGCACTTGCCCTATTCTGTTCACTTGCTCTCTATGAGAAGACATCTGACTGCCGATGAACAGGCTCTCAATGTTACCTTTGGAGGACCTTAGAAAGTAGGCCTCAGCTTAACCTCTATGCATAACGCTCTTCTCATGCTCTCCCACTCTCTGATGGATATGCTTCCAGTCTGACATTCCATTCATGAAAGGGCTGTTCTCTATGGGCTTTGCAAATGCCATACAAATGAAGCAGAATAAAGCATGGTTCTCTTCACTGTATGACGGCCACTTCCTGTTGGTCCCATCTTTACAAAAGAAAACCTGCATCACAGACTTTTCACACTTTTGTTGGGGGTGGAAACTAAAAAACATATCTAGGTCCCCTGACTTCGGCCTCTTAAAATAATCCAAAATTGGGGTGGCAGTGTCATCCTGGCTCTGGCTCAATCCACATCTGTCCACTGCAGATGCACTATCCTCAACCTGGATGAGTAATTAGTATAAATGAGCATATTAGTATAATATTATAACATTAATTAAAATGATAATGTTAATATAATAGTATCATGTTAGTATAATATTAATATATTAATTATATAATGTTAGTAGATTCATATAATTTCATATAATAGTATACTATATACCACTAGTATAATATTAATTCCAATTGGGCAATACAGCAATACACCAATATTTATCATTTTTGTTCAATCACTAAATTCTTGTTCTAATTTTTAATTCTAAGTACTAATGTCAATAATCATATCCATTCATGCATAACAATGAGTTCAACATTTTGAAAGTTTGTTGTAGCGTGTCAACCTTTTTTTGCTGTCCCGCCCCATCCAGGCTGTGATTGGTCGGTTCACGAAAAGTGACATTGACGAGCGCTTTTTTCAACAAAAGGCACCTCATATAGCTAAATAGCCAGCTAACCAAACCCAAACATTGCTTATCTTATCCCTATTTTCTTCTGCCTTACTGCTTCAGCTGCAAAACCTTGACAAACAGTTGAATGGGTAGCGCTGGGCTCAGTGGGCTACTCTCTCTGCTGCCAGTGCCTTCAGGCTCACTAGGCTGACATGATTGACTGGTAATGGCGCCAAATTAATCATTTGTTATTTTAAAACATTTGGCTGCTTCAGCCTCAGGGACTTCAACCTCTTCTCTCTCCGATTTTCAGCACCACCTTTACGTTTTTTCTCTGTTTGTCCATCTTGCTCCACTGCACTATTTATCCAAATGTCACCACTTAACAGAGATGGGAAAGGGGCAGGGCCCAGGTAAATTTAGAATGGACTAGACCAAAAGTAATTGGCTGGGAGAGAGAGGCTGACAGATGTAATACCCAACCGCAGTGTCAGTGGGCCGGCAGCCCACTCGCCTGGGCCAGTCAGACACACAGCACTTGGTTATTTTTATTTAAGCGGGGGCTGGGGTTATTTATATTTTGAATTGCATCGGCCCTAATTGTCAAGCGGAAAATTCCCGGTGCTCCAGATGGCCAGTCCGTCATTGTGTGTTGATGTCTATATAGTATCAGAAAGTTTCCAAAGGACCTATCCTTGCCAAACACTTTCTGAGTCAAAATGCAAGCTGAGTGCAATTCTCTGCTGGGCACGGGAGATCAAGTGTGTATATAATGTAGCCTTTTGTGTGATGTCAATTAAATTATCTATAGCCTATAGGGCCTATCAGTGAATGGGAAAATAAGTACAGGGCAAAGTTCTATTTCCAATGAAATGAACCCCCTAAAAATGATTATTTCACGCATTTGGCTATTTTCATATATCGTAAGAGAGGTGTGATGTTCTCCATGTAGGGGCCCTTATATTTCAAAAGTCGAGTCTCAAGCTAAGTCAGTGGCGACCCGTCATTCAGGGCAGGTGGGGGCAGAGCCTGTTTTGAGCCCCACCTGTTTAGTTTAAAAGAAAAGTTTTGCATGTTATCTTGGCATTAATACGTGTCACATATCAGTTTGGATACAATGTAAAAAGAATCAAGTGGAGGCCTTCCGGGTGGCGCAGTGGTCAAGGGCCCATTGTGCCACCAGAGACTCTGGGTTCACGCCCAGACTCTGTCGTAACTGGCTGCGACCGGGAGGTCTGTGGGGCGACGCACAATTGGCCTAGTGTCATCTGGGTTAGGGAGGGTTTGGCCGGTAGGGATATCCTTGTCTCATCGTGCACCAGCGACTCCTGTGGCAGGGCGGGCGCAGTGCACACTAACCAAGGTTGTCAGGTGTTTCCTCTGGCACCCAGCTGGCTTCTGGGTTGGATGTGCACTGTGTTAAGAAGCAGTGCGGCTTGTGTATCGGAGGACGCATGACTTTCAGCCTTTGCCTCTCCTGAGCCCATACGGGAGTTGTAGCTACTTACAAGATAGTAGCTACTTACAATTGGATACCATGAAAAAGGGTTAAAAATAATAATTTAAAACTAAAAAAATCAAGTGGATAAAGCAGCATATAAACATGGTCTCTTTTTCTGCAGTAAGGCAGCTCCAAAATGCAGGTGTTTCAGCCTAGCTCAGTGCTTTCTGTGGAGGGACAGCCAGTGGAAAATACAGAGTATTTTTAGGGGTTGGTAATTTTCTCTAGTTGCGCCGTGATTGGCTCAGTGTTTTGTCACTCATGGGGACATTGTCATCTCAAAATCTACAGGGAGAGCTAGAAAATTCAAGCCCCCTACGTGCAACCATAGATTTACATTAGAAGTGCCCATCCAAGAAGGCTCAAGGTCATTGGCCACAGATAAAATTACATCAAATCACGTTATATCTACCGTAGCTTTGATTGGACTGATCATGTCAACATCATACTTTCAAAATCTTAGCTTGCAAGCTAGAGAAAACAGTTATCATCATGCATCACGTCAACAATCTACTGGCAAATCCTTTTCAATTCTTGTCTCATATGAAGAGAAACTATAGATAAAACGTATCGGTGCTCATCGGCCATTGGACATAAACATGACACAAAAAGTTGGAAATCACAAATTCAACAATGAGTGGTTTGGCAGGAATCAGTGGCTAACTGCAAGCGTTGCAAAGCAATCACTATTTTGCTTCCCTTGCCTGCTATTCGGCGAAGAGGGTGTGTGGTCCAAGTCTGGGTTTAAGGGTCTCTTTTCCAAGCTTAAAAGGATAAACATTCACACGCAACACCATGGGCCAAAAAAGGTTGAATACTTTGGCCATGCTGTCAATCCAGCATGACTTCTGCAGCGTTCAAAACAACTTGAAATTGAACGTTTTGAACAGTTATCCAATACGGAATTTCAAGTCGGGAACTCGGGCCTCTTTCTAGAGCGCCGACCTGAAGGTCACTGATGTCATGCCTGTTTTACAGAAATGTCATCATCGAATATTGTAAGAGCTTTCATTGTCTGCTTATACAGTATGCCCCATTTATTTATCCTATGGTTCTGACATGGTGTACAGGGAGAATACTGTAAAAATGGCCCATGTTCTGAATTTGGTTGCTGTACATTTCAAAAGTTCTGATATATAGTTATATTGACAACGTCCGTCTTAGCTGGCTTGTTAATGTCTTAATCAAAATTATGGATTGCCTCTTATCCGCTCATCGTTCCCTTATGCCATGGTTTGTACATCTCAATTGTCAGTAGATTTGTTTAAGCAAGTCAGCCAGTAAATGAGGTTGAATGAATTGTTTCGCTGCCCGACAAGGCTCTGCTGATAGCCAGGTGTAGTGGTGGTAAATCACCCCATAGTGGTGAAAAGAAAGCTCTGCTGTTGGGACATTTTTATGTAGGCCCTAACAGTTTGTGGGCACCGTTTGTCACCGTTAGAGTGCAATTAATGTATAGTTTAGTGTTGTGTTATGTAGTGGCTTAGCTGGCATGCATTAAAAAAATACAAATGTGTTTGCCCCAACAAGATTTCCATGCTAAAATCGCCACTGAGCTTGGTTATTTGATAGCACTGGTAATAGGTCAGTTGCTGTAGCCTACTACTTGCCAGGCACATTCGAGCATAAATTGAAGTAACTATTTCACTGGACTGATGGTCAGTCTCAGCGGAGGGGAGAGTGCGAGTCAAAGTGGAGAAGTGTATTTCATGATTTCTGAAAGTGTTGAATAAAAACAGCGTTGCAGTGCTGAATAATAAATAAATAAATAAACACTCATAACAAACGCACCCCTTGCTGTATTCTTTGATAATCTCTCTCTAGGCTTCTGAAATCTTACAGTAGCCTACTCTACAGTCAGCATCAATTTAAATTGTGGGCTCGCCGAAGCTGCTGTAGACACGGTGATCTAAGCCAGGGGTTCTCAAAAATAATATACAATGTAATATTATGAATCTACAATGTGTATTCTTAACCCTGGGCAACATGGGCCTGGTCGGTTTACAGGGATATTGGTATCTACAAAAAGCCTATTCTCCACCAATTGTATTCTCCCCCACAATAAAAAAACAACAACATAAATGTACTGTAATTTAAGCTTTAAAACTGCACCATGTTCTCTCTGCCTCATGAAAAAATGTGTAGAATTGTAGGATATTAGCTTTAAAGTTTCAATAACAACAAAAATCTCTGCCACATGACAAAATGTGTAGAATTGCAGGAAATTAGCTTGAAAACTGCAAGATGTTCTGTCCGATGGCAAGAGGCAGGCCTTTAAAACGTTGCGTCCCCGGGCCGGAGACTTGGTTCGTCCAGCCATGCACTGCCGAAGTCATAGTAAAGCTTATGGTATGCTATTGTTATCTCACTGGAGTTGTGTTCTGATTATGAAGGGTTCCCTGACCAATTTGATTTCACAAAAGGTGTCCCCGGCCCCCAAAAGAAAACCCCTGATCTAAGCTATCCTATTGACCAGCGGAATGCCTACAGGTGCTCCTGATTTAGCTCTCTTAGCCCTCTGCGTAGGCAGTTTGTATCTTCAGACAAATAAAATGGTTAAAAATGGGAACACTTTGCTTACCCGGCATGCAGGGCAGATGAATCAAGTGCACCTATCGCATTATTGGCGAATAGGTTACTACAAATATATATATATATATATATATATATATTTTTTTTTTAAATAGCCAGCCTGATTGTACCTTTCGTACCTTTCGTTTAAGCTGCTGTACCAAAATAGTAGTTATCTGCAGAAATGTCATAATGGGCACTGGGTGGCTGTATCACTGCCATTTGACCAAATGAGACCGATCAGGGCAGGCAGTTGCGGCCTTCTTCATTATCCCATATCATCGTTCTGAAAACGACTGTTGAGTTCCATAAGTTGTCTGTCCAATATCTCGTTCCATTATGCCTGTAAATCCAAGTTGCTCCTAACAGGGGCTGCACTCCCCACTGTAGATGTAACATACGAGTCGCCAATCCTTGCTGGCAGTTTTCTGTTTTGGGAAGTGGAAGCTAACATCCCAGTTGGGGAGTATGTTCCTACACCCCCCCGCGACTCAGTCTAGTATGTTCCCACACCCCCGCGACTCAGACCAGTATGTTCCTACACCCCCGCGACTCAGACCAGTATGTTCCGACACCCCCGCGACTCAGTCTAGTATGTTCCGACACCCCCGCGACTCAGTCTAGTATGTTCTGACACCCCCGCGACTCAGTCTAGTATGTTCTGACACCCCCCGCGACTCAGACCAGTATGTTCCTACACCCCCTGCGACTCAGTCTAGTATGTTCCGAGACCCCCCGCGACTCAGTCTAGTATGTTCTGACACCCCCTTTGACTCAGTATAGTATGTTCCGAGACCCCCCCCACGACTCAGTCTAGTATGTTCTGACACCCCCCTTGACTCAGACCAGTATGTTCCGACACCCCCCGCAACACAGACCAGTATGTTCCTACCCCCCCCCCTACGACTCAGTCTAGTATGTTCCGACACCCCCGCGACTCAGACCAGTATGTTCCTACCCCCGCCCCCCCTACGACTCAGTCTAGTATGTTCCGACACCCCCGCGACTCAGACCAGTATGTTCCTACACCCCCTGCGACTCAGTCTAGTATGTTCCGAGACCCCCGACTCAGTCTAGTATGTTCTGACACCCCCCTTGACTCAGACCAGTATGTTCCGACACCCCCGCGACACAGACCAGTATGTTCCTACACCCCCCCGCGACTCAGTCTAGTATGTTCCGACATCCCCCCGACTCAGACCAGTATGTTCCTACACCCCCCGCGACTCAGACCAGTATGTTCCTACACCCCCCGCGACTCAGTCTAGTATGTTCCCACACCCCCCGCGACTCAGACCAGTATGTTCCTACACCCCCGCGACTCAGACCAGTATGTTCCGACACCCCCGCGACTCAGTCTAGTATGTTCTGACACCCCCCCGTGACTCAGAGTATGTTCCTACACCCCCTGACTCAGACCAGTATGTTCCTACACCCCCCCCGACTCAGTCTAGTATGTTCCGACACCCCCCGCAACTCAGACCAGTATGTTCCTACACCCCCGCGACTCAGTCTAGTATGTTCCGACACCCCCGCAACTCAGACCAGTATGTTCCTACACCTCCCGCGACTCAGTCTAGTATGTTCCGACACCCCCGCAACACAGACCAGTATGTTCCTACACCCCCGCGACTCAGTCTAGTATGTTCCGACACCCCCGCAACTCAGACCAGTATGTTCCTACACCCCCCGCGACTCAGTCTAGTATGTTCCGACACCCCCGCAACTCAGACCAGTATGTTCCTACACCTCCCCGCGACTCAGTCTAGTATGTTCCGACACCCCCCCCAGCAACACAGACCAGTATGTTCCTACACCCCCCCGCGACTCAGTCTAGTATGTTCCGACACCCCCGCAACTCAGACCAGTATGTTCCTACACCCCCGCGACTCAGTCTAGTATGTTCTGACACCCCCCGCGACTCAGTCTAGTATGTTCTGACACCCCCCGCGACTCAGACCAGTATGTTCCTACACCCCCGCGACTCAGTCTAGTATGTTCCGACACCCCCCGCGACTCGCAACTCAGACCAGTATGTTCCTACACCTCCCTCAGTCTAGACTCAGTCTAGTATGTTCCTACACCCCCGCGACTCAGTCTAGTATGTTCTGACACCCCCGCGACTCAGACCAGTATGTTCTGACACCCCCTTTGACTCAGTATAGTATGTTCCGAGACCCCCCACGACTCAGTCTAGTATGTTCTGACACCCCCTTGACTCAGACCAGTATGTTCCGACACCCCCGCAACACAGACCAGTATGTTCCTACCCCCCCCTACGACTCAGTCTAGTATGTTCCGACACCCCCGCGACTCAGACCAGTATGTTCCTACCCCCCGCCCCCTACGACTCAGTCTAGTATGTTCCGACACCCCCGCGACTCAGACCAGTATGTTCCTACACCCCCTGCGACTCAGTCTAGTATGTTCCGAGACCCCCCGCGACTCAGTCTAGTATGTTCTGACACCCCCTTGACTCAGACCAGTATGTTCCGACACCCCCGCGACACAGACCAGTATGTTCCTACACCCCCCGCGACTCAGTCTAGTATGTTCCGACATCCCCCAGCGACTCAGACCAGTATGTTCCTACACCCCCCGACGACTCAGACCAGTATGTTCCTACACCCCCCCGCGACTCAGTCTAGTATGTTCCCACACCCCCTGCGACTCAGACCAGTATGTTCCTACACCCCCGCGACTCAGACCAGTATGTTCCGACACCCCCCCTCAGCGACTCAGTCTAGTATGTTCTGACACCCCCGTGACTCAGACCAGTATGTTCCTACACCCCCGCGACTCAGACCAGTATGTTCCTACACCCCCCGCGACTCAGTCTAGTATGTTCCGACACCCCCCCCCGCAACTCAGACCAGTATGTTCCTACACCCCCCGCGACTCAGTCTAGTATGTTCCGACACCCCCGCAACTCAGACCAGTATGTTCCTACACCTCCCCGCGACTCAGTCTAGTATGTTCCGACACCCCCGCAACACAGACCAGTATGTTCCTACACCCCCGCGACTCAGTCTAGTATGTTCCGACACCCCCGACAACTCAGACCAGTATGTTCCTACACCCCCCGCGACTCAGTCTAGTATGTTCCGACACCCCCCGCAACTCAGACCAGTATGTTCCTACACCCCCCGCGACTCAGTCTAGTATGTTCCGACACCCCCGCAACTCAGACCAGTATGTTCCTACACCTCCCCGCGACTCAGTCTAGTATGTTCCGACACCCCCCCCCGCAACACAGACCAGTATGTTCCTACACCCCCCATGACTCAGTCTAGTATGTTCCGACACCCCCCGCCAACTCAGACCAGTATGTTCCTACACCTCCCGCGACTCAGTCTAGTATGTTCCGACACACCCCGCAACACAGACCAGTATGTTCCTACACCCCCCCGCGACTCAGACTAGTACTGTATGTACCGGCAACCCCAACAGCCAATGCTAAACCAATCCAAAGGACCATATCTCAAACACAAGATGTCAATAATCTCTCTCCCGTATGGCTTTCATAGACCATGACTCTCTCCTTTTGCATATAAATGTATGCTTTTGCTCTTTGTGTATCTCAAATAGGTACATGCCAGTTGCTACAAATTAGTTTGTCATTTGTCAATAGCCAAGAATCAGCACTTGTTACTGCTGTACTGTACATAGTTAAATGGAGGGAGTTGAAATGGAGGGAGTTAGGAGTTGAAGAAAGCGACCAAGCAAAGGTAAAACAACCTTGGTCCTCACGTCATATACAAGAGCATTAATGCCAGTACATCCGCTTACACAAAAGAGGCTAAAATAGCTATTGACTGGAGAGTGTTGCTGAGAAATATAAGGACAGTGCGGTGTGGTCTTCTTGAAATCATAACTCTATGCAGCTATGAAATTGATTTTTGAAATTCTAACACTATAATAGATATTATATGTCGTTATGATAGCCAACTTTCCTTCATGTAGTACAAATTGTATTAGAGCTTGCTCTAGCCCCTCTCTCTCTCTCTCTCTCTCTCTCTCTCTGTCTACGGTATGTCTCTGTCTCTATCTCTCCATCTCTTTGTTTATTTTTCCCTCTCCCCCCTCTCGCTCTCTGTCTGTCTCTCCCTCTGTCTGTCTCTCCATCTCTGTTTCTCTCTCCCCCCCTCTCTCTCTGTCTGTTTATCTGTCTGTCTCTCTCTGTCTGTCTCTCTCTCTCCATCTCTCTGTTTATCTCCCCCCTCTCTCTGCCTGTCTCTAACACCTTTATCTCAATGCCCCTATAGGTATGTATTGTATATCTATTATATCTCTCTCAGCTCTCTGGCTCTGTTCTCACACGTAGAGTGTCGTTACCAGGCTCTCCAGCTGCACTAGCCAGGATCTTAATTGAATATTTGCACACAGCCATGTGCTGCAGCTCCAGAGGCACGTGGTTTTCCAGGGACAGAATACCGGTGTTGTCAGGCCAACACTCCCACTCTGACTGACTGTCACCTAAAGGCTCCACCGCGCTCTGTGAAGCTAGAAAGGAGCTCATATACTTGGTCTATCAGTAAGTTATAGAGTAAGAATGGATGGGAGATGGGGAGATACAGTATTCACACCATATGGTGAGTGAATGGGATGTGGTAAATGAGTCAAGGCGATGTATGTGTTATGGGTGTGAGGCCGTAGGGTATGTACAGAAGGTGTGCGAACATCCATGCAAATATCTTCACATGCAAGAGAATGCGTGGGCTTGTGTTGTATATACTGCACTGTAATTGTGTGTGTGTTTATATGCCCGCTTGCACTGTGCATGTGCGTGTGCGTGTGTGTGTGTGTGCTAGCGCGCGTGTACTGTACTGTACTGTAAACTGAGTCTGTGGCTCCAATGCGTTCCCAGTTTCCCAAGTTCCTGTGCCCACCACTGCCAACATCCCCGTTTACTCTTCAGCCTTGGCACTCCACCTAGCCAGGTGGCACTGTGCACGCTTCAAGTGTGTCCTCGTTTCATATCATTCCTCTTCCCCTATCCTATCTGATGGAGAGAGACGGGGAGAGAACTATGGGAACGGGTTGGACATTTGTATTGCATTGGGTTAAGCAAGGGATGTGAAAAAAGTAAATGACAGTGGTGAGAGAAAGGGAAATAGTACATCCGCCTTAGGTTCACATCACTAATGGTAACCATGGAAATAATTATAGAGCAGACACACAGACGGTTAGAGAGAATGCAAAAGAGAGAGAGTAAGAGAGAGGCAGAGGGGGGGGGGGGGTGAAGGAGAGAAAATCTGTGTGTGTGTGTGGGAGGGGGTGTAGGAAATTGTTTTCTGCAATACTTAAATTAACCAATCCCTGTAATTCTAATGGCTCAGTGACTACTATCTGTAATGCGATGGGTTAAAAAGTTGGCCCAAGCTTACAGTTGTCATGGAAACAGATCTAAGTCACCTTTTACCCCTTTGGAAATACCGATTACTTTAAATATACTATTAAGTACCATCACTGGTGATGTCTTAAGTGAATGAAAAAAAAAATGGCTGGCTTTTTAGCTGTTGGTGATAAAAGAGTACCGCAAATTGTGCTTTGATGTAGGTCTACGTGAAGATAGGTATAGAGTGTTGTCACCATTACTGATGTGTTTGGGTACTTCTCATTGTCTTTCTTTCCATGAGACATCCAGTTATGTGCATTGAAACCATTACACCTACCCCAGATTTGTCTTGTGTCTCTGTGTGTGTTTTTCTGTATGCATGAGCAGGTTACAGCTTTCAGTGTCATAGCCATATTGTTACGCCTCCCACACACTTGCCCCTAGCTCTGAACCTCTCATTCTCCCAGATGTGTGTGTGAGAGGGGGCAGGAAGAGAGTGAGAAAGGGGGTGGAGAGAGAGAGAGAGAGAGAGAGAGAGGGAGAGAGAGAGAGGGAGAGAGAGAGAGAGCGAGAGAGAGAGAGAGAGAATTCTGGGCACCTCATACTAGTACTGTACATAAAATCACTCCATTACTCGACTCCCACACCCTTTCAAAACATCGCTGTCCTATCCCTTTAACAAAACTGAGATAGAGCAAGAGAGAGGGAGATGTGAAGGCAAAGCAAGGCAAGGCATAAGTGCTGCTCCAACCATATACACCTGTGTGACACAATCTCGTTCAACATAGATTGGATAGGACTTCCATCGAAGGAGAGGCGGATTACTTGAGGATGTACTATAATTTCTAGCAACTGGATAAGGGATGCTAATTTGGAAATATTCACCCGGTTATTCCATGCTGTAGGACACTGTTCACTTTCGTTGAAGTGTTGCTGTTTCGCTGTTATTTTTTTTATGACGTTTGCGTTTTGATGGTCACCAATGATTCGTCCTTCCTGTACATGCAAGAGTAGCCTGACCAGGCGCTGGCTCAGCATCTGCCCTGCTGCTAGTTCAATATTCTCTGCCGATTTGGGAACTAAGAAAGCATCGGTCAATCAACGGAAAGATTACTTCGAATATCTTTCCCCCTGCATAAGATTAGGACTTGTCGGAGCGCATCCGAACGCGCACTAGCCTATATCCAATAATTGGCACACAGGATAGGCGGATTTCGCCCCCCCCTCACACACACACACACACACACACACACACACACACACACAGCTGCAGATATCATGGGTTGATATGCTTATTGTAAAAAACAAAAACTACAAAACATTGAATTAACGAAAAAGTGTATTATTAATATTTATTTTAATCATTATTTTATTTTTCCAAAATCGAAATTGAGGTCTTGTAGAAAATATATCATCAACGCCTGGACAACATCATTTTGGGGATAGAAGGCATACAACCCTTAAAAACCATTGCTCAATTACAACCAAAACATGAGAGAAATTCGCCTCAGTAGATATTCTGTAGGTTACCGAGGAAACGGCCGCGGGATTGGGGGCGAGGGCAACTGTGCGAGGGGACAGGGAGAGGCCGGGGAAGAGGAGCTCTCAGCGCGACTGCCCACCGCGGAACAGCCGCTGCCGGTGCTGGAGAGCTTGGCTGGGGGGAGGTGGTGGAAGAATGAACCATACATCCGTGAGGAATTATAACAGTCGCTGATTTTGGAGACATAGTCTATTTCTAATTCTTCATATTTTTTTCCGTATGGATATACTACTGTAAGAGACGTCTACAAATCCAATCAAGTATAGCCTAGGATAGGTAATATTTTGGTGTGTATTTATGTGTGGGGATGAGAATCATCCTTATTCTCTGTGAGCTTACATGTGGCACTTTAAGGTCATGATAAATATATTTATGAGCACTTTTCAAAAGTATACAGCTTGAAGTTTAGACACTGCACCTTATGAGGAGACTACTGCCTCACTTCCTTGACCAAAACACAAATGCCACGAGTAAGGCTATTCATTTTCCCCCTCCTAAATTGCACTTGTAAAAATCTCTCATATTTATATCACTGAGTTAGAATATTTTTTTTTCATGGGTGAAACGTTAAGTTGATCTAGAGATTCCTATTTCAAGATGCCTGGATAGTAAAGTCTGGTAAATCTGTCATGTATATGTGTAGTTATGTGTTGAATATTTAAAGTGTGGACAAAGTTGTTGATAGTTATTTGGCTGTTTTAGTTATTTGGCTGTATATTCGTTTTTGATTAGAATATATTCTACCGTCTTTGCTTGCTGGTGTTATTTAAATCGGATTCTTTGCTTGAGAATTGACCTCAAGCACTGCCTGAGCAATATATCTGTATGGCCAACTCATAGTCTCAGACCTGCAGATGCTGAACTCAATGGGTGAGGCACTCACCTGCTTGACAGCAACCCAGACAAATGCACTTAGGCTATCAGGCAAATGCCATGACACACATTAACAATCACGTCCAGTGTCAGCAGATACTCACTGACACCAATGTATTTCATTATTTATAGACACTAATGTCAAGGCATAGTGGAGGAGCATTGATTTACAGCAAGTTTGGGCCCAAAGAAATGTGACAACGACAACAATATCAAACAGACACTAAAACCCGTGGAAAACTATGGTAACTCAAGACAAAGTTGGATATCTCAATTTTGCTTCGAATTGCCTCCATTTTTTTATTGTGGGCTGAATAGACTTTGGACATCTGAAGATACTTTAGAGGTCTGGGATCAAAGCACAACACCTCGCATCTTTCTTAGGTAGGAACCAACGCCGTCTTCTTTCTTAGGTAGGAACCAACGCCGTCTTCTTTATTAGGTAGGAGCCAAAGTCATCATCCGATGATTCCTGTCCCATCTTGGTCATGACCAAGTATGTTGCATTCACCAGATTCTATTCCGGTTCTGTACAGTAGGAACAGGCTATTGGATTGAGGTGGCATCTCGTTTTGTTGTGTCATGCACACATGAAAGCATGTTGTCATGATCCACTGTATTACAGTCCGCTTTTGTACTTTCCCAAATAGTAAGAAGATTTTAACATCTTGCACCAATATAAGATGAAACACTTGAGTTGTGCAAGTTGAAGGTGATAGTTCACCCTAAACTCAAATCAAACCACTTTGAGGTCTGAAAACATCTAGCAAACGTATATTTTAGGGTGAACGATAACTTTAAATCTTACAAGGCTACCTCCCTCTTTATTATTGGCCCTGATTGGTTAGAGCTAGGCCAAGAGTAGAACATGCTCATTCTGGATATCTAGTTGAAAAATAGGAATATTTTATTGCCATGACAACGTATCCTTTCTGACATGCATCAAATGAAACTAAGTAAGCTGCCGCTGCCTGCTAAGTGGCAAGCCTAAAAGCTAGACGTTGTTTGTTTATCTGTTAAATCATTCATCAATTAAAACTCAGAAATTACTCCTAAGTGCACATACCATAGAAATAAAGAATTAGAACGGGTAATGCCAAGTTAGTTTGACAGTATAGCTTACTCATTGGTACACTCAGTATGAGGATATCGGAGAGAATGAGGATATCGGTTCTATAGATTCTATGTCTATGGCTCAGACATCCTCTAAGGCATGGTCATACATGTAGAGACGTGACCTAAATGTGTTGAAATATGTCAAGAAAGATCATCATAGAACTGCAATGGGGTATAGTGTATGTTGCACACAGGAGAGACTATCCTACGTTTGGAGTTACAGTTCTTGGATCAAAAGCTAACAGGTCTGCAGACCAGAATTCTCTCAAAACAATGGAAAACATACAAAAAAGGCCCACAGCATTTCAGCACCTTATAGACACCCACTCCCTCTCCAGCCTCCATCACTCTGGCTCTTGTTCTCTCTCTCTCTCTCTCTCTCTCTCTCTCTCTCTCTCTCTCTCTCTCTCTCTGTCCCTCCCACCCGCTCTCACTCTATCCATTCATCTCTGTCTCTCTCTCTCTCCCTCACTCACTCTCCCTCACTCACTCTCTCTCACTCACTCTCCCTCACCATACTCTCTCTCTGAGGGACTAAGCTGGAAGCTGTTGCCACCCACACGTTTCATCTTCAGCTTTCGGCTTGACATCAGATTTACATTCAGAAGGAAAAGAGTGCACCATTTCACACACACACAAGCACATGCCAATGCAAACTGACATGTTCACACATGCATGTGCATGACAGTGCAAACTGTACCGTATGAAGGGAGGGTTAGAGGCCCATGCGCACGTGCGTCATTGGCATCAGGTATGCTGTAGGCGGTGTATACAAGCTCATGCACAATTGCACATGAACACACACATCATGTGCATCCTATTGTATCCGTGAACGCGTTCTCAATATAAATGGTTCTATGGG